>NC_069505.1:160084608-160150504 GCF_027579735.1 Bombina bombina | reverse complement strand
ATAGAGGTATTTCTTCAGATTGTTCAAATGTGGGGGCTTCCAGAGATAGATCTGATGGCCTCTCATCTAAACAAGAAACTTCCCAGGTATCTGTCCAGATCCCGGGATCCTCAGGCGGAGGCAGTGGATGCATTATCACTTCCTTGGAAGTATCATCCTGCCTATATCTTTCCGCCTCTAGTTCTTCTTCCAAGAGTAATCTCCAAGATTCTGAGGGAATGCTCGTTTGTTCTGCTAATAGCTCCGGCATGGCCTCACAGGTTTTGGTATGCGGATCTTGTCCGGATGGCATCTTGCCAACCATGGACTCTTCCGTTAAGACCAGACCTTCTGTCGCAAGGTCCTTTTTTCCATCCGGATCTGAAATCCTTAAATTTAAAGGTATGGAGATTGAACGCTTGATTCTTAGTCAAAGAGGTTTCTCTGACTCTGTGATTGATACTATGTTACAGGCTCGTAAATCTGTATCTAGAGAGATATATTATAGAGTCTGGAAGACTTATATTTCTTGGTGTCTTACTCATCATTTTTCTTGGTATTCTTTTAGAATTCCGAGAATATTACAATTTCTTCAGGATGGTTTAGATAAGGGTTTGTCCGCAAGTTCCTTGAAAGGACAAATCTCTGCTCTTTCTGTTCTTTTTCACAGAAAGATTGCTATTCTTCCTGATATTCATTGTTTTGTACAAGCTTTGGTTCGTATAAAACCTGTCATTAAGTCAATTTCTCCTCCATGGAGTTTGAATTTGGTTCTGGGAGCTCTTCAAGCTCCTCCGTTTGAACCTATGCATTCATTGGACATTAAATTGCTTTCTTGGAAAGTTTTGTTCCTTTTGGCCATCTCTTCTGCCAGAAGAGTTTCTGAATTATCTGCTCTTTCTTCTGTTAAGTGTGATCAGTCCACGGGTCATCATTACTTCTGGGATATTAACTGCTCCCCTACAGGAAGTGCAAGAGGATTCACCCAGCAGAGCTGCATATAGCTCCTCCCCTCTACGTCACTCCCAGTCATTCTCTTGCACCCAGCAACTAGATAGGTCGTGTGAGAGGACTATGGTGATTATACTTAGTTTTATATCTTCAATCAAAAGTTTGTTATTTTAAAATAGCACCGGAGTGTGTTATTACCTCTCTGGCAGAGTTTGAGGAAGAATCTACCAGAGTTTTGCTATGATTTTAGCCGGAGTAGTTAAGATCATATTGCTGTTCTCGGCCATCTGAGGAGTGAGGTAAACTTCAGATCAGGGGACAGCGGGCAGATGAATCTGCATAGAGGTATGTAGCAGTTTTTATTTTCTGACAATGGAATGATGAGAAAATCCTGCCATACCGATATAATGTCATGTATGTATACTTTACACTTCAGTATTCTGGGAGAATGGTACTTCACTAGAATTACACTGTAAGAAAGACATAAAGCTGTTTAATAACTAGAGATTATATTTAACGTTTTTGCTGGAATGTAAAATCGTTTTCATTTGCTGAGGTACTGAGTGAATAAATGTTTGGGCACCATTTTTCCACTTGGCAGTTGCTTAAATCTGTTTTTTCTGTCAGTTTCTGTTCTCCCTCACTGCTGTGTGTGTGGGGGAGGGGCGCTTTTACTATGCATCAAATATTTCAGTCAGCAACTCATTGTATTCCCTGCATGATCTGGTTCATCTCTACAGAGCTCAGGGGTCTTCAAAACTTATTTAGAGGGAGGTAATTTCTCTCAGCAGAGCTGTGAGAATTATAGTTTGACTGAAATAAAAACTTTTATTCTGTAATTTGTTTCCTGCTTTCAGAAATTGTTATCTTTGCTAATGGGATTAAACCTTTGCTAAAGTTGTGTTGTTTACAAGGATTGAGGCTATAACTGTTTCAATTTATTAATTTTTAACTGTCATAGATCTTCTGTGCTTCTTAAAGGCACAGTACGTTTTAATATTATTCTATTTGAATTGTATTTCCAAGTTGCAAGTTTATTTGCTAGTGTGTTAAACATGTCTGATTCAGAAGATGATACCTGTGTCATTTGTTGCAATGCCAAAGTGGAGCCCAATAGAAATTTATGTACTAACTGTATTGATGCTACTTTAAATAAAAATCAATCTGTACAAATTGAACAAATTTCACCAAACAACGAGGGGAGAGTTATGCCGACTAACTCGCCTCACGTGTCAGTACCTACATCTCCCGCTCAGAGGGAGGTGCGTGATATTGTAGCGCCGAGTACAGCTGGGCGGCCATTACAAATCACATTACAGGATATGGCTACTGTTATGACTGAAGTTTTGGCTAAATTACCAGAACTAAAAGGTAAGCGTGATCACTCTGGGGTGAGAACAGAGTGCGCTGATAATATTAGGGCCATGTCAGACACTGCGTCACAGGTGGCAGAACATGAGGACGGAGAACTTCATTCTGTGGGTGACGGTTCTGATCCAAACAGACTGGATTCAGATATTTCAAATTTTAAATTTAAACTGGAAAACCTCCGTGTATTACTAGGGGAGGTGTTAGCGGCTCTGAATGATTGTAACACAGTTGCAATACCAGAGAAAATGTGTAGGTTGGATAAATATTTTGCGGTACCGACGAGTACTGAGGTTTTTCCTATACCTAAGAGACTTACTGAAATTGTTACTAAGGAGTGGGATAGACCCGGTGTGCCGTTCTCACCCCCTCCGATATTTAGAAAAATGTTTCCAATAGACGCCACCACAAGGGACTTATGGCAAACGGTCCCTAAGGTGGAGGGAGCAGTTTCTACTTTAGCTAAGCGTACCACTATCCCGGTGGAGGATAGCTGTGCTTTTTCAGATCCAATGGATAAAAAGTTAGAGGGTTACCTTAAGAAAATGTTTGTTCAACAAGGTTTTATATTGCAACCCCTTGCATGCATTGCGCCGATCACGGCTGCAGCGGCATTCTGGATTGAGTCTCTGGAAGAGAACATTGGTTCAGCTACTCTGGACGACATTACGGACAGGCTTAGAGTCCTTAAACTAGCTAATTCATTCATTTCGGAGGCCGTAGTACATCTTACTAAACTTACGGCGAAGAATTCAGGATTCGCCATTCAGGCACGCAGGGCGCTGTGGCTAAAATCCTGGTCAGCTGATGTTACTTCTAAGTCTAAATTGCTTAATATACCTTTCAAAGGGCAGACCTTATTCGGGCCCGGGTTGAAAGAGATTATCGCTGACATTACAGGAGGTAAAGGCCATGCCCTGCCTCAGGACAAAGCCAAAGCCAAGACTAGACAGTCTAGTTTTCGTTCCTTTCGTAATTTCAAAGCAGGAGCAGCATCAACTTCCTCTGCACCAAAACAGGAAGGAGCTGTTGCTCGCTACAGACAAGGCTGGAAACCTAACCAGTCCTGGAACAAGGGCAAGCAGACTAGGAAACCTGCTGCTGCCCCCAAAACAGCATGAATTGAGGGCCCCCGATCCGGGATCGGATCTAGTGGGGGGCAGACTTTCTCTCTTCGCCCAGGCTTGGGCAAGAGATGTTCAGGATCCCTGGGCGCTAGAGATAATATCTCAGGGATACCTTCTGGACTTCAAATACTCTCCTCCAAGAGAGAGATTTCATCTGTCAAGATTGTCAACAATCCAGACAAAGAAAGAGGCTTTTCTACGCTGCGTACAAGAGCTCTTGTTAATGGGAGTAATCCATCCAGTTCCACGATCGGAACAGGGACAGGGGTTTTACTCAAATCTGTTTGTGGTTCCCAAAAAAGAGGGAACTTTCAGACCAATCCTGGACTTAAAGATCCTAAACAAATTCCTAAGAGTTCCATCGTTCAAGATGGAGACTATTCGGACAATTTTACCTATGATCCAAGAGGGTCAGTACATGACCACTGTAGATTTAAAAGATGCTTACCTGCACATACCGATTCACAAAGATCATTACCGGTACCTAAGGTTTGCCTTCCTAGACAGGCATTACCAGTTTGTGGCTCTTCCATTCGGATTGGCTACAGCGCCAAGAATCTTCACAAAGGTTCTGGGTGCTCTTCTGGCGGTACTAAGACCGCGGGGAATCTCGGTAGCTCCATACCTAGACGACATTCTGATACAAGCTTCAAGCTTTCAAACTGCCAAATCTCATACAGAGTTAGTGCTGGCATTTCTAAGGTCACATGGATGGAAGGTGAACGAAAAGAAAAGTTCACTCGTTCCACTCACAAGAGTTCCCTTCCTGGGGACTCTTATAGATTCTGTAGAAATGAAGATTTACCTGACAGAGGACAGGCTATCAAGACTTCAAAGTGCTTGCCGCACTCTTCATTCCATTCAACACCCGTCAGTGGCTCAATGTATGGAGGTAATCGGCTTAATGGTAGCGGCAATGGACATGGTACCCTTTGCACGCTTACACCTCAGACCACTGCAACTGTGCATGCTAGGTCAGTGGAATGGGGATTACTCAGACTTATCCCCTTCTCTGAATCTGGATCAAGAGACCAGAAATTCTCTTCTATGGTGGCTTTCTCGGCCACACCTGTCCAGGGGGATGCCATTCAGCAGACCAGACTGGACAATTGTAACAACAGACGCCAGCCTTCTAGGTTGGGGTGCCGTCTGGAATTCCCTGAAGGCTCAGGGACTATGGAGTCAGAAGGAGAGTCTCCTGCCAATAAACATTCTGGAATTGAGAGCAGTTCTCAATGCCCTCCTGGCTTGGCCCCAGTTGACAACTCGGGGGTTCATCAGGTTTCAGTCGGACAACATCACGACTGTAGCTTACATCAACCATCAGGGAGGGACAAGAAGCTCCCTAGCTATGATGGAAGTATCAAAGATAATTCGCTGGGCAGAGTCTCACTCTTGCCACCTGTCAGCAATCCACATCCCGGGAGTGGAGAACTGGGAGGCGGATTTCTTAAGTCGTCAGGCTTTTCATCCGGGGGAGTGGGAACTTCATCCGGAGGTCTTTGCCCAAATACTTCGACGTTGGGGCAAACCAGAGATAGATCTCATGGCGTCTCGACAGAACGCCAAGCTTCCTCGTTACGGGTCCAGATCCAGGGATCCAGGAGCAGTCCTGATAGATGCTCTGACAGCACCTTGGGACTTCAGGATGGCTTACGTGTTTCCACCCTTCCCGTTGCTTCCTCGATTGATAGCCAGAATCAAACAAGAGAGAGCATCAGTGATTCTAATAGCACCTGCGTGGCCACGCAGGACTTGGTATGCAGACCTGGTGGACATGTCATCCTGTCCGCCTTGGTCTCTACCTCTGAAACAGGACCTTCTGATACAGGGTCCCTTCAAACATCAAAATCTAACTTCTCTGAAGTTGACTGCTTGGAAATTGAACGCTTAATTTTATCAAGACGTGGGTTTTCTGAGTCAGTTATTAGTACCTTAATACAGACTAGGAAACCTGTTACCAGAAAGATTTACCATAAGATATGGTGTAAATACCTACATTGGTGTGAATCCAAAGGTTACTCTTGGAGTAAGGTTAGGATTCCTAGGATATTGTCTTTTCTACAAGAAGGTTTAGAAAAGGGTTTATCTGCTAGTTCATTAAAGGGACAGATCTCAGCTCTGTCCATTCTGTTACACAAACGTCTGTCAGAAGTTCCTGACGTCCAGGCTTTTTGTCAGGCTTTGGCCAGGATTAAGCCTGTGTTTAAAACTGTTGCTCCACCATGGAGTTTAAACCTTGTTCTTAATGTTTTACAGGGCGTTCCGTTTGAACCCCTTCATTCCATTGATATAAAGTTGTTATCTTGGAAAGTTCTATTTTTAATGGCTATTTCCTCGGCTCGAAGAGTCTCTGAATTATCAGCCTTACATTGTGATTCTCCTTATTTGATTTTTCATTCGGATAAGGTAGTCCTGCGTACTAAACCTGGGTTCTTACCTAAGGTAGTTACTAACAGGAATATCAATCAAGAGATTGTTGTTCCTTCTTTATGCCCAAATCCTTCTTCAAAGAAGGAACGTCTACTGCACAACCTGGATGTAGTCCGGGCTCTAAAATTTTACTTGCAGGCAACTAAGGAATTCCGACAAACGTCTTCTCTGTTTGTCATTTACTCTGGGCAGAGGAGAGGTCAAAAAGCTTCCGCTACCTCTCTTTCTTTTTGGCTTCGTAGCATAATTCGTTTAGCTTATGAGACTGCTGGACAGCAGCCCCCTGAAAGAATTACAGCTCATTCTACTAGAGCTGTGGCTTCCACTTGGGCCTTCAAGAATGAGGCCTCTGTTGAACAGATTTGCAAGGCTGCAACTTGGTCTTCGCTTCATACTTTTTCCAAATTTTACAAATTTGACACCTTTGCTTCATCGGAGGCTATTTTTGGGAGAAAGGTTCTTCAGGCAGTGGTTCCTTCTGTATAAAGAGTCTGCCTATCCCTCCCGTCATCCGTGTACTTTTGCTTTGGTATTGGTATCCCAGAAGTAATGATGACCCGTGGACTGATCACACTTAACAGAAGAAAACATAATTTATGCTTACCTGATAAATTCCTTTCTTCTGTAGTGTGATCAGTCCACGGCCCGCCCTGTTTTTAAGGCAGGTAAATATTTTTTAATTTATACTCCAGTCACCACTTCACCCTTGGCTTTTCCTTTCTCGTTGGTCCTTGGTCGAATGACTGGGAGTGACGTAGAGGGGAGGAGCTATATGCAGCTCTGCTGGGTGAATCCTCTTGCACTTCCTGTAGGGGAGCAGTTAATATCCCAGAAGTAATGATGACCCGTGGACTGATCACACTACAGAAGAAAGGAATTTATCAGGTAAGCATAAATTATGTTTTCTTGTGAGTCTCCTTTTCTGATTTTTCATCAGGATAAGGCGGTGTTGCGAACTTCTTTTGAATTTTTACCTAAGGTTGTGAATTCCAACAACATTAGTAGAGAAATCGTGGTTCCTTCATTATGTCCTAATCCTAAGAATTCTAAGGAAAAATCGTTACATTCTTTGGATGTTGTTAGAGCTTTGAAATATTATGTTGAAGCTACTACATCTTTCCGAAAGACTTCTAGTCTATTTGTCATCTTTTCTGGTTCTAGAAAAGGCCAGAAAGCTTCTGCCATTTCTTTGGCATCCTGGTTGAAATCTTTAATTCATCTTGCCTATGTTAAATCGGGTAAGACTCCGCCTCAGCGGATTACAGCTCATTCTACTAGGTCAGTTTCTACTTCCTGGGCGTTTAGGAATGAAGCTTCAGTTGATCAGATTTGCAAAGCAGCGACTTGGTCCTCTTTGCATACTTTTACTAAATTCTACCATTTTGATGTATTCTCTTCTTCTGAAGCAGTTTTTGGTAGAAAGGTACTTCAGGCAGTAGTTTCGGTTTGAATCTTCTGCTTATGTTTTTCATTAAACTTTGTTTTGGGTGTGGATTATTTTTTTTTTTTTTCAAATAGCTTTATTGAATGAACAGACGTGATGTTACAGCATCCATAGTTTCAACATATAACAATACATTTAACATATCGTATGCAATATGTCGTCAAAACTAAACAGGAAAATTTTAAAAATTACGAAGTTATTATTTATCAACAGAACATCTGTCCATCATCGTCATATAAATTAAATGCATCAAATACTTATCAATGTTAAACTTTCCAGGCTGAATGCACCCATGCAGTGCAGCTGCTCGCAGTAGAGCCCTACACTATGGTGGTGTTTAACTTAATGTCTCATGTATCAGCTAGTTATGAGACTGAAGCATTCAGCTTGGTTTGGACTTTGAAGGCGTGGGGGGGGTAAGGGGGGCATACAGATGGGACGGGGAAAAAAGAAAAAAAAAAAAAAAAAAAAAAAAAACCCAGAGCACTCACAACGGCACCAGACCATTCCCACCGCTCAATCCAAGACAGACATTAATTGCCCAACGGGAATTTCAATTAGTCATAGGCTCCTACCCTCCCATATTAGGGTCATATACTCATGTGTTTCAATCCTCCCTGTCTTAAGGTAATGGTACCTTTCCAGGTTTAGTAAGTCCCGAATCTCCGCCTTCCATTCCTCCAAATTTGGTGCCTGCATTGATTTCCAATGTCTCGGAATAAGTCCCTTAGCCCCATTTAACATTAGGAGAAACAAATGGCGTTTGGCCTCCATGGCTATTTTTGGGAGTTCAAAGTAGATCAGGTATTTAGGGTTGGGCGGGAGAATAATCTGAAGAAGTCTACCAGCTTCACGAAACATGCTCGCCCAAAAGGGCTGTATTAGGGGGCAATGCCACCATATATGTAGTATGGAACCTTCCTCTCCGCAGCCCCTCCAGCACTCCCCACCCGCATGGGGGTAGATCCTCTTCAATCTCTGTGGGGTGAGGTACCACCTACTCAAGAATTTAAAGTGCATTTCCTGTAGTCTCGCCGAGACTGAGGTGCGCCTTGCTTTGTTAAATATGGGTTGCCAGATTTTCGTACTGGGCTCAATGCCCAGATCATTCTGCCAAGCAGTCACATATGAAGGCAACACCTCCCCACTCCCTTCCGCAATTAGTTTATATAAGATAGAAATCAAATGTCGCGGCAGGGACTCCGACGTACATAACGTTTCAAAGTGCGTTTTCTGTCTGCATAGGGTGTCTCTGCTTCCGAAGCTATTGACATAGTGGTTCAGCTGAGCCACTCTGAACCATGAGGAGAAAAGATCAGCGTCCCATTCAGCTAGTTCTGTCTGTGCTTTAACTCTACCGTGCGTCAAGGCATTCGATATGGCGGCTTCTGACAGTCGATAAGATGAGCCAGGAGAGTATGCCTTATTCGCAATGCCATTGTCTGGATTTTCACGAACCGACATCACCGGCGAGACCACCGTGGAGAGCTGATTGCTCACTTTGAGTGATTTATCCCAACTCTGCAGTACATCCCCAATCAGGGGGTACTGAGCCACCCAAATAGGGCGGAGATTAGGGCTGATCCATGCGAGCGCTCCAACATTTCCCCTCCGGAGGATCTCTCTATCCAAGCCTATCCATGCTTTGTTCTCAGAGCCGTGGCACCACTCCACCAATCGTTGAAGTAAGATAGCCTTGAAATAGTCACTTAGGCGTGGAACACCTGCCCCTCCTCTGGCCCTGGAGAGATACATTGTTCTTTTGTGTATCCTCGGCTTCTGGCCTCTCCATATATATGACTCCATTGCCGATTGTATTTGATGGATTATATGGCCAGCTGAGGCTAATGGGATCGCCTGCATGATATACAACACTCTCGGCAAAATATTCATTTTTGTGACGTGTATACGTCCCATCCACGAGATGGTCTTGTTCTTCCACGTCTCAAAGTCACGAATGGTGTCATCTCTAATGCTTTTATAATTTACATTGACTATCTCTTTGACTGAGGAGGCCAATGTGATGCCCAGGTACTTCAGGTGTTTTGTTGCTAATTTCAGGGGGCAGCGGTAGCCACATGCAGCAAAGCTATCATGTGGCATAGAGATATTCAGAATCTCAGACTTCTCTAGATTAAGTGAGAAGTTCGAAACACGGCCATACAATTCAAATTCTTCCAATGAGGCCTGCAGGGATCTTGCGTTATCCGCCAGGGTGAGCAAGACATCGTCAGCGTACATTGCCAACTTGTGCTCCAACCCCCCTGTCCGGATTCCGATGATGTCATGGTTAGCTCGGATGTGACCCGCCAAGACCTCCATAATCAGAGCAAAGAGCAGGGGTGACAAAGGACACCCCTGCCTAGTACCATTGGCGATGGGGAAGGATTCCGATAACAAGCCGTTCACTCGTACTCTAGCGTTAGGATTGGAGTACAGGGAAAGGACCAAATTAAGAAAGCGCGCTCCTATACCCAGAGCTCCCATTGTACGTCTCATGAAGGCCCAATTAACCCTATCAAAGGCTTTCTCCGCATCCGTCGACACCAAGATCAACGGAACGGAGTTGGCCTGTGCGAAAGATATCAGCTGGACCACCCGAAGGGTATTGTCCCGTGCCTCCCGGGCCGGGACAAATCCCACCTGATCTGTGTTAACCAGCTGAGGGAGATATTTTTTGAGACGATTCGACAGAACCTTAGCCAGTATCTTTATGTCACAGTTAAGCAGAGAGATGGGTCTATAGCTGCTGGGTTGGTTTTCCGGCTTACCGGGTTTTGGGATAACCGTAATAAAGGCTTCCAACATTGAGCGCGATAACACTGGGGTCTCAGCTAGTTGGTTGAACATTTGGAGCAGATGTGGCACCAAAATATCCGCAAATTTTTTATAATAACGTGTCCCAAACCCGTCTGGGCCAGGGCTTTTTCCCACCGGGAGGCCCCTAATGGCGACCAGGATCTCCTCGGGGGTGAGAGGTGCGTCAAGTTGTTCCGCCTCCTCTTCAGTCAAGCACGGTAGATTTGCACCCGATATATAATCCGAAATCTCTTGTTCAGAGACCGACCTGTCCCGAGGATCCCCCTGCCCGTTCGCAGAAGTGTGTAGGTTATATAAAGCTTTGTAGAAGCTCCCAAACGCGTTAGCGATGGACTGACTGTCATTGTGTTTCCTGCCTGTCCCATCAACTATCTCATGTACATATGAGCGTAGCCGTTTTCTAGCGAGAGCACGAGCCAACAACTTGCCCGCCTTGTTACTGTGTTCAAAGTACTGCTGGCGCAGGATAAGTGCTTTTTTGTGCTGTTCCTTCTGCAAATGGCTCAGCAAGGCAGATCTGGCTGCTGCCAGACTCCTTTGTTTCTCTCGGTTATCGGGCTGTTCTTTGTGAGCTGATTCTGTCAGGGCAACTTGAGCCAGTAGGTCATTATAAATATTCCTGTTGGTTCTGCGTAGCATCGCACTGTGCCTCATCATCAAGCCCCTGGCAACGCACTTATGGGCCTCCCAGACGATCTGGTTGTCCATAGTCTCATCTGTATTGAGGCGGAAATACTCCTCTATGTCCCCATGTAGCTTTTGGATTAAAAGTTTATCATCCATCAAACATTCATCCAACCTCCAGACATAGGGTATTATCGGGGCATTGGGCCATTCAATTACACATCTGACTGGCGCATGATCCGACCATGTGATCGGACTAATGGAACAGCTCGTTGTGACCACAAGACCCGCCGGATCAGTGAGGAGATAATCAATCCTCGTGTATTTTTTGTGAGGATGCGAGTAGAAGGTATAATTTTTATCTGTTGGATGGATGGTCCGCCAGATATCATGAAGGGCTAGTTCTTTAAAGGTTCGAACCAAGTGCTTAAGCACTCTATGAGAAGCGCTGGAGAGGCCGTCCGAGGTGTCCAGGGCTGGGTTTAGTGAGACATTGAAATCACCCCCTACATAAAGTGTCCCCTTCTGCAACTCCAAGAGTTTAAGTGCTATGTTTTTAAAAAATAAGTCTTGTGCCCTGTTTGGGAAGTAAAGATTTGCCAAAGTAATGGGTCTTCCATAGAGAGTGCCTGTCAGTATTATGTACCTCCCGTTGGGATCTCTCAACATCTGCTCAAGCTGAAATGGTACAGAATGGGAAAAAAGTATCCCCACTCCGTTCTTTTTAGAAGGTCCGGAGGCAAAATGGGCAACTGGGTACTGTTTGCTGAACCACTTGGGTTCTCTCAATTTTGAAAAGTGCGTTTCCTGGATGAATATTATATCACCACCCATTCTACGCAAATCTCGAATGACAATTGAACGTTTCTCCGGGCTGTTGAGGCCCTTAGCATTAACTGTAATAAGATCGAGGGTATGGGTCTTGACCCGGGCCCGGGGCCCCATGTTAGAGAAAAAAAAAAAAAAAAAAAAAAAAAGTTTAAAGGGAAAGGGGGGGGGGGTGGAGGGGGGGGAAAGAGAGGGTGAGGAGGAAAAGAAGTTTATGTATAGGGGGTAAGGTTTATATAATAGTAAGAGAGTTATAGAGGGCAAGTAGTGGGATAGGGGAATATAGATATTGATATATGGAAAAAGCTCCTCAAGTAACCTGGGGAGCAGGCGTCAAAGCTCCACACTACTATCACAGTTAGATCTAAAGATTAGAGGTGTTACAGAAGAGGAAAGGTAGTCTATAAACAACAATATAAGATAACAGTAGGAGGTAGTAACCTCAGCGCTCCTATGGAGGATGATAATGAAAAATAGTGAACTTTGTAGAAATAGTAACCCGTAAACATTACATACAATCATAGTCAGAACTTGCATTTGAACTAAATATGGATACCTGTAAAAACAAACAACAATGCATGGCAAACATTGGAACATATTGAACAATATTAGGATCCCGACCCACAAGTCTACAACACCCACAAATTAAAAGTATGTGTGTGGTCATGTTTACTCTCCCTCCTTCTTTTTTTTTTTATTTTTTATTATATATTATCTCAGTATATAATGATACTGTGCTGACTGTAATTAGAGATACCCCGCTCCACCAATCCATTGTAGCCAATTTTAACGTTGGTCTATTTGAAAAAAAAAAAGAAATCTGCTACAGTTACAGATATAACATTGCAGTCATTAGTTCCAACGTTGTGGGTGAGCTCAATTAGTGAACAGGACATCCAGTCAGTCCCAGGGTCTTTCTATCTTATCGAGAACCGCTACTAAGCAATAAAATATGGTAGTTTAAGCTCTAGCGGTCAGTTAGGTAAAACTTTGTGAATTTGTAGTGTAGGTTAAACATCTAAGCAACAGTTATAGAGAAGGGCAGGTATATTTTTTTTTTTATTTTTTTTTTTTAGATTTATTTAAAACTTATCTGTCCAGAAGAACAGCTGGGCTGCTTTAGTCGGGTAGTCAATTATCTTTTCATCGAGAGTCCTTTGAGCAGGGCAGGGTGTGACTGTGAGTCAGGACCCCGCTTGTCCCCAAATTCGGTTAGTAGGAGTGGTCAGATGCCACTCAGTCTTCGTCAGGTCCGGGTTGTGGCGGTGACACTGTAGCTCCTGGTGGCTTTATCTGTAGGTTGAAGGCCTGGTTGAAAGTAGGTAGGTCGGCCGGTGATCTGAAGATTGCCGAGGTACCATCTTTAGAGGCAATGATACAGGTGGGGAATCCCCACCTATATTGGATTTGTCTATCCTTGAGTATTGAGGTGATGTATCGTAGATCCCTCCGCTTCTGGAGGGTTGCTGGGCATAGGTCAGTGTAGACTTGGATCTCCGAGCCCTCAAATGAGAGGGGGTGCTTATTTCTGGAATGTCGTAAGATGTCCTCTTTGTCTTTATAAGATAACAGCTTAATGATAATGTCCCTAGGTGGGGCTCTGGCTGGTGGCTTGGGCCTGAGGGCACGGTGTGCTCTTTCTACAGGGATATCCGCTGCATTAGGCGAATTTTTGAGGAATTTGAATAGCTCCTGTATATAATGACCTATATTAGACGGGATCACAGTCTCAGGGACTCCACGGAGCCTCAGGTTGTTACGCCGGCTCCTATTTTCAAGATCTTCAATTCTTTCGGTGAGGTTTTGTACTGTAGTGTCCTGAGACTGTATGCAGCTTGCCTGATGTTGAAGGTCTGATCTTATAACTTCTTGTACCTCTTCAATTTGAGAGACCCTGTGATCCACAGCAGTGATGTCTTTCTTTAACTCACCAAACATCAGTTTCACATCCAGCATAGCCTCCTTAATATCATTCTTGGAAGAAAGGTGTCTAATGTCCTCCTTGGTAACATAGCTGTTTAACAAGGGATCCAGATTGGATGTCTGTACCGCCGCTGTTTGTCTGCTGGGTTCAGCTGTATCTCTATTAGCGTTTGGGGTTGTGTCTGCTGCAATGAGATAGTTTTCCATATTGGAAGTCTGGGACCCTTTAAGGGGCTTAGAAACACGTTTATTAGCCATATTAAGAAGTTATGAAGTAGCAGGGGACTGCTCCCACCCTCACTCAACTTTATCAATAGGGAGAGTGGCTCAAGTTTATAAATACAAACAGGTGCTAATGTTCTTTTTAGCTCCCAGGCTGGGGTGTCTGCTCCAGAGCCCTCCCTTAATTCAGATGTAGTGTGCTGTTTTAAATTTAGACAGTTTTGTCTTTTGTTTTGAGATTGCAAGGGTACTTTTATTAGTGGCTACTCATCTGTTATACCTGCTGCGTCTTTCAGTTATAACAATGCAGGCTCCAGGATTCCCCCCATGTGCTCACCCGCTATTTCACAACAGAGCACCGAGCCGGGTCTCAGGCCAGTTGTTTCACTGGTGTTGTCTGGTCTTCCGCCTTTTATATGGGCCCAATACCTCCGCACCCGGTCTCCGCTCTGAGTATAGGTGAGTCTCCCTGTCAGGGAGTTGACAGTTGATCCGGGTCTATTGTGTGCGGCTAGCAAACGGACACTGTGCTCCGGTGCAGGTGTAGAGTAAAAATGCTTACCGCAGCAGGCTGGCAACAAGTTCTGTGTCTCCCGGTTAAACCTACAGCTGTGTTGGGTCACCGGTCTAGCGTGTGGGCTGCAATAGTGTTCAAGCTGTGTTAGAGCAGGTTAGCAGTTTGATTGTGGCTGGTTCACACAGCTCCGTTTTAGGCCTCACTGCGCACCTCTCCACAAAGGAGCCTCCGGCTCAACGGACGTGTCCCAAGGGTTAAGATCTGTATCCACCCAGTTCTTAGGGGTAATATTTAAGTGTATAGGGGTTCCGACTGGTTATGGGTTACTCTAACTGCTCATAGGATTGCCGAGGCTTCAGAGCCAATTCAAAGTGCGGCCATCAGTTAGCGCGGCCAAGCTCCGCCCCCCGGGTGTGGATTATTTTAAGCAGGAATTGGCTGTCTTTATTTTATCCCTCCCTCTCTAGTGACTCTTGTGTGGAAAGATCCACATCTTGGGTATTCATTATCCCATACGTCACTAGCTCATGGACTCTTGTTAATTACATGAAAGAAAACATAATTTATGTAAGAACTTACCTGATAAATTCATTTCTTTCATATTAACAAGAGTCCATGAGGCCCACCCTTTTTTGTGGTGGTTATGATTTTTTTGTATAAAGCACAATTATTCCAATTCCTTATTTTATATGCTTCGCACTTTTTTTCTTATCACCCCACTTCTTGGCTATTCGTTAAACTGATTTGTGGGTGTGGTGAGGGGTGTATTTATAGGCATTTTAAGGTTTGGGAAACTTTGCCCCTCCTGGTAGGAATGTATATCCCATACGTCACTAGCTCATGGACTCTTGTTAATATGAAAGAAATGAATTTATCAGGTAAGTTCTTACATAAATTATGTTTTATGCTTACCTGATAAATTACTTTCTCCAATGGTGTGTCCGGTCCACGGCCGGCCCTGGTTTTTTAATCAGGTCTGATGAATTATTTTCTCTAACTACAGTCACCACGGTACCATATGGTTTCTCCTATATTTTTCCTCCTGTCCGTCGGTCGAATGACTGGGGTGGGCGGAGCCTAGGAGGGACTATATGGCCAGCTTTGCTGGGACTCTTTGCCATTTCCTGTTGGGGAAGAGATATTCCCACAAGTAAGGATGACGCCGTGGACCGGACACACCGTTGGAGAAAGTAATTTATCAGGTAAGCATAAATTCTGTTTTCTTTGGCGTTTTGGTTAAAGTCTTTGATTCATCATGCTTATGTCGAGTCGGGTAAAACTCCGCCTCAAAGGATTACAGCTCATTCTACTAGGTCAGTTTCTACTTCCTGGGCGTTTAGGAATGAAGCTTCGGTTGATCAGATTTGCAAAGCCGCAACTTGGTCTTTTTTGCATACTTTTACTAAATTCTACCATTTTGATGTGTTTTCTTCTTCTGAAGCAGTTTTTGGTAGAAAAGTACTTCAGGCAGCTGTTTCAGTTTGATTCTTCTGCTTATAATATCAGTTTTTTTCATTATAAGATTTAAACTTTGTTTTGGGTGTGGATTATTTTCAGCGGAATTGGCTGTCTTTATTTTATCCCTCCCTCTCTAGTGACTCTTGCGTGGAAGATCCACATCTTGGGTATTCATTATCCCATACGTCACTAGCTCATGGACTCTTGCTAATTACATGAAAGAAAACATAATTTATGTAAGAACTTACCTGATAAATTCATTTCTTTCATATTAGCAAGAGTCCATGAGGCCCACCCTTTTTTGTGGTGGTTATGATTTTTTTGTATAAAGCACAATTATTCCAATTCCTTATTTTTTATGCTTTCGCACTTTTTTCTTATCACCCCACTTCTTGGCTATGCGTTAAACTGATTTGTGGGTGTGGTGAGGGGTGTATTTATAGGCATTTTGAGGTTTGGGAAACTTTGCCCCTCCTGGTAGGAATGTATATCCCTCTAGCTCATGGACTCTTGCTAATATGATAGAAATGAATTTATCAGGTAAGTTCTTACATAAATTATGTTTTTTTCTTCTGGCACCATTTATACCCTGATATTTCTCCTACTTTTCCTTGTTCCCTCGGCAGAATGACTGAGGGATGTGGGAGAGGTATTTAAAGGAACAGTATACACTCATTTTTATATAACTGCATGTAATAGACACTACTATAAAGAATAAGATGCACAGATACTGATATAAAAATCAAGTATAAAACTGTTTTAAAAACTTACTTAGAAGCTGTCAGTTTGGCTCTGTTGAAAAGGTAGCTGGAAAGCCCACTGCAAGTGGGAAATAAGACACTCCCCCCTCCCCCTTCTTTTGCATATGAAAAGACCCTTTACACAAACAGGAGCAAGCTGGAGAAGGTAGCTGACGGTATTCACATAAAACTTTGGGGCTTGGTTAGGAGTCTGAAAATCAGAGCAATGTTATTTAAAAATAAACAAAACTATACATTTAAAAAAAAACAACTTTATGGGCTATATAAATAGATCATCTACAAAACATTTATGCAAAGAAAAAAATGAGTGTATAATGTCCCTTTAAGGCTTTGGCTGGGGTGTCTCTGCCTCCTCCTGGTGGCCAGGTTCAGTATTTCCCAACAGTAAGGAATGATGCCGTGGACTCTCCTTATACAGAAGTAAATGAAATTGTCTCGTAAGCATAATTTGTTTTTTTATTTTAATATAATAAACTCAATAATACATTTCCTTTTTTGCACTCCCTCTGTTTACCTAATTATGCAAAGCCATTCACGGATGGCTCTACATATAGGCCTCGGAAGCGCACACCTCCATATTTAATCCTATGATTCTGTTCTCTTGCAAGGCTGTCAATAGGAGGAGCATTTCTCATCAGTCTCGATCGGTCATATCTGTAGTTACATGATCGTTATCCGTGGTGCGTGAGTGACTATTGTTGCAGACTTGTTTTAACTACGCAAGCGCACATACTTTTACACACGCTTCACACTAAAGAGACTTGCTTGTATGTTTTACTCCTAGTGTGTATGTGAGCGGATCGCGCATTGCCAATTACCATATTCATTTAGCAAATTAGAGTAATCAATATAATTGGTCAATTGCTTTGAGCTATTTCAGTTACTGTCTGCTGGGGCTGTAGGCTAATGAGAGATAG
Source organism: Bombina bombina (assembly GCF_027579735.1). Classification (NCBI taxonomy): domain Eukaryota; kingdom Metazoa; phylum Chordata; class Amphibia; order Anura; family Bombinatoridae; genus Bombina; species Bombina bombina. Next base: position 160,133,132 of record NC_069505.1, on the reverse strand, counting down.
CGGCATAAAGTGTTTTTTTCAAAATGGAAAAAGACTGGTAATTATTATGATTCAATCTTTCTTTACAAACACAATCTATTATCTATGTACTTAGGTAACAGAATACTAAATATGAAAATACACATTTTTTTTTTATCCATTAAATCCAAGATGCTTATGGAAGACTTTAAAGAATCATTGTGTAGAACCCAGTAAGAGTATACATCTGGATATTGTTACCATCTGACACCAAATGGTACCTCTATTTTTTTTTTACAAAAAAAAGAAATAAAGATAGAAAGCTTACTAATATATTTGTGGTTTCTTACTACCTTTTATACATCCTGCACAACCGTAGCACTTCTTTGGCCATTTGTAAAATATGAGGCTACCAGGCCTATATTGGTTATAAGGAGTGCAGGCTTTTAACAAGATAGTGACAAAGCGTTTCTGCATTAGCTATCAAATTACAATTTTCTGCACTCTACAAATTTGTTAATATCGAACAGCCACAATTTCTCCTATGTATATAACGAGTCATTATCAGTTTTTCCAGTCCATTTTAAATTTTTATACTATGCCATCTATTCCCAGCAGTGGAACTATAATTTATTTATGAAGTGTCAACATATTCCACAGAGCTAAAACAAGGCGTAATGTGGTTACATGAAATCTATAACAGACATTATTAAACAGACTGTACTTAAGTAGTGGGAGACCCTTGCTTGTGAGATTAACTTCTATAGCAGCAATATTCAAATGATTTCCCAGTACGTCTCTCTAAGTACTGACTAGATATTGTGTGATTTACTTGTTTTGCTAGGACAATTAGGGGTAAAAGTGGTTTTAATTAAAAAAAATTTTTTTTTAAATATTAAGTAAAAACTGTGGGAATATAATATTCCGAATGCTCTACAAATAAAAGTAAATAACACTGCCAAATTTCACAAAGAAATATACAATAACTTGGTAATGCCTTGACTCTCTTGCCTAGATTACACAGCTACTGCTTTTATCCATTTTTCTCTGCAGGACAAAAGATCTTGTAAGATTAACAACTAAAACAAATCAAGCATCATCATATAGAGTGCAGTGTTTGTTGGAGGGTTGTATTTGGAGTATCAATAGCGGCATATTTTTCAACTCATGGAAATTTGTCACAAGCCTTCCACAGGTGTAGCAGGGAGCTCTCATTTGCCTCTTCTTGTTGGTTTGTCGATAAACTCCTATTACAGATTCAGCCAATCACATGGCAGCAACTCAAAGCATTTAGGGATCTAGATGTGGTGAAGACAACATGCTAAAGTTCAAACTGAGCATCAGAATGGGGATTTAAGTGACTTTACCCATGGCATGGTTGTTAGTGCCAGACAGGCTGGTCTGAGTATTTCAAAAACTGCTGATCTACTGGGATTTTCACACACAGCCATCTCTAGTGTTTACAGAGAATGGTTCAAAAAAGTAAAAATATCCAGTGAGTGGCAGTTGTGTGGACGACAATGCCTTGTTGAGGTCAGAGGAGAAAGGGCAGACTGGTTTGAGATGGTAGAAAGGCAACAGTAACTCAAATAACCACTCGTTACAACCAAGGTATGCAGAATACCATCTTTGAACGCACAACACGTCGAGCCTTGAAGCAGATGGGCTACAGCAGCAGAAGACCACACCGGGGGCCACTCCTGTTAGCTAAGAACAGGAAACTGAGGCTACAATTCACAGAGGCTCACCAAAATTGGACAATAGAATATTGGAAAAACTTTTCCAGGTCTGATGAGTCTCGATTTCAGCTGCGACATACAGATGGTAGGGTCAGAATTAGGTGTAAACATGAAAGAATGTATCCATTCTGCCTTGTATCAATGGTTCAGGCTGGTGGTGGTGGTGTAATTGTGTGGGTAATAATCTCTTGGCACACTTTGGGCTCCATAGTACCAATTGAACATTGTTTAAACGCCATGGCCTACCTAGGTATTGTTGCTTACCCTGTCCATCCTTTTATGACTACAGTGTACACATCTTCTGATGGCTGTTTCCAGCAGGATAATTCACCATGTCACAAAGCTCAAATCATCTCAAACTGGTTTCTTGAACATGACAATGAGATCACTGTACTCCAATGGCCTCCACAGTCACCAGATCTCAATCCAATAGAGCACATTTGGGATGTGGGAGATTTGCATCATGGATGTGCAGCCGACAATGCTATCATGTCAATATGGACCAAAAACTCTGAGGAATGTTTCCAACACCTTATTGAATCTATGCCATGAAGAATTAAGGCAGTTCTGAAGGCAAAAGGGTGTCAAACCCAGTACTAGCAAAGTGTACCTAATAAAGTGGCCGGTGAGTGTATATATACATATATTTAATTTCATTATTCCCCTTTTTTAAAAAAAAGAAAAAAAGACTTTCATGGTTTTATTCAGGCTTTGGCTAGAATTAAGCCTGTAATTAAACCAATTTCTCCTCCTAATCTTCATTTGCTATTGAAGGTTATGCAGTCTCCTCCATTTGAGCTTATGCATTAGTTGGATATTAAGCTTCTTTCTCGGAAGGTTTTATTTCTTTTTGCTATCTCTTCCTCTAAAGGGTTTTTCAGTTTTCTCTTTCAAATGTTTCTCCTCGTATTTTTTCGTTAGAACGAGGCAGTTTTGAGAATAAAAATTTACTTTTTACCTATGGTTGTGTCCATGGATTTTATTTTGGGAAATTGTTGTCCCTTCTCTGAGTCCTAGTCCTGTGATTACTTTAGCCTCTTGAATGAATCTTTCGATTTTGATTTCTCCAACATAGGTGTGTCCGGTCCACGGCGTCATCCTTACTTGTGGTATATTCTCTTCCCCAACAGGAAATGGCAAAGAGCCCAGCAAAGCTGGTCACATGATCCCTCCTAGGCTCCGCCTACCCCAGTCATTCTCTTTGCCGTTGTACAGGCAACATCTCCACGGAGATGGCTTAGAGTTTTTTAGTGTTTAACTGTAGTTTTTATTATTCAATCAAGAGTTTGTTATTTTGAAATAGTGCTGGTATGTACTATTTACTCAGAAACAGAAAAGAGATGAAGATTTCTGTTTGTATGAGGAAAATGATTTTAGCAACCGTCACTAAAATCCATGGCTGTTCCACACAGGACTGTTGAGAGCAATTAACTTCAGTTGGGGGAACAGTGAGCAGTCTCTTGCTGCTTGAGGTATGACACATTCTAACAAGACGATGTAATGCTGGAAGCTGTCATTTTCCCTCTGGGATCCGGTAAGCCATGTTTATTACGATTGTAAATAAGGGCTTCAAAAAAGGGCTTATTAAGACTGTAGACTTTTTTTGGGCTAAATCGATTGATTATTAACACATATTTAGCCTTGAGGAATCATTTTATCTGGGTATTTTGATATAATAATATCGGCAGGCACTGTTTTAGACACCTTATTCTTTAGGGGCTTTCCCAAAGCATAGGCAGAGCCTCATTTTCGCGCCGGTGTTGCGCACTTGTTTTTGAGAGGCATGGCATGCAGTCGCATGTGAGAGGAGCTCTGATACTTAGAAAAGACTTTCTGAAGGCGTCATTTGGTATCGTATTCCCCTTGGGGCTTGGTTGGGTCTCAGCAAAGCAGATACCAGGGACTGTAAAGGGGTTAAAGTTCAAAACGGCTCCGGTTCCGTTATTTTAAGGGTTAAAGCTTCCAAATTTGGTGTGCAATACTTTTAAGGCTTTAAGACACTGTGGTGAAAATTTGGTGAATTTTGTACAATTCCTTCATGTTTTTTCGCATTTGCAGTAATAAAGTGTGTTCAGTTTAAAATTTAAAGTGACAGTAACGGTTTTATTTTAAAACGTTTTTTGTACTTGTTATCAAGTTTATGCCTGTTTAACATGTCTGAACTACCAGATAGACTGTGTTCTGAATGTGGGGAAGCCAGAATTCCTATTCATTTAAATAAATGTGATTTATGTGACAATGACAATGATGCCCAAGATGATTCCTCAAGTGAGGGGAGTAAGCATGGTACTGCATCATTCCCTCCTTCGTCTACACGAGTCTTGCCCACTCAGGAGGCCCCTAGTACATCTAGCGCGCCAATACTCCTTACTATGCAACAATTAACGGCTGTAATGGATAATTCTGTCAAAAACATTTTAGCCAAAATGAACACTTATCAGCGTAAGCGCGACTGCTCTGTTTTAGATACTGAAGAGCATGACGACGCTGATATTAATATTTCTGAAGGGCCCCTAACTCAGTCTGATGGGGCCAGGGAGGTTTTGTCTGAGGGAGAAATTACTGATTCAGGGAACATTTCTCAACAAGCTGAACCTGATGTGATTGCATTTAAATTTAAGTTGGAACATCTCCGCATTCTGCTTAAGGAGGTATTATCCACTCTGGATGATTGTGACAAGTTGGTCATCCCAGAGAAACTATGTAAAATGGACAAGTTCCTAGAGGTGCCGGGGCTCCCAGAAGCTTTTCCTATACCCAAGCGGGTGGCGGACATTGTTAATAAAGAATGGGAAAGGCCCGGTATTCCTTTCGTCCCTCCCCCCATATTTAAAAAATTGTTTCCTATGATCGACCCCAGAAAGGACTTATGGCAGACAGTCCCCAAGGTCGAGGGAGCGGTTTCCACTTTAAACAAACGCACCACTATACCCATAGAGGATAGTTGTGCTTTCAAAGATCCTATGGATAAAAAATTAGAAGGTTTGCTTAAAAAGATGTTTGTTCAGCAGGGTTTCCTTCTACAACCAATTTCATGCATTGTCCCTGTCGCTACAGCCGCATGTTTCTGGTTCGATGAGCTGATAAAGGCGGTCGACAGTGATTCTCCTCCTTATGAGGAGATTATGGACAGAATCAATGCTCTCAAATTGGCTAATTCTTTCACCCTAGACGCCACTTTGCAATTGGCTAGGTTAGCGGCTAAGAATTCTGGGTTTGCTATTGTGGCGCGCAGAGCGCTTTGGTTGAAATCTTGGTCGGCTGATGCGTCTTCCAAGAACAAGCTACTTAACATTCCTTTCAAGGGGAAAACGCTGTTTGGCCCTGACTTGAAAGAGATTATCTCGGATATCACTGGGGGTAAGGGCCACGCCCTTCCTCAGGATCGGCCTTTCAAGGCAAAAAATAAACCTAATTTTCGTCCCTTTCGTAGAAACGCCCAGCCCAAAGTGCTACGTCCTCTAAGCAAGAGGGTAATACTTCTCAAGCCAAGCCAGCTTGGAGACCAATGCAAGGCTGGAACAAGGGAAAGCAGGCCAAGAAACCTGCCACTGCTACCAAGACAGCATGAAATGTTGGCCCCCGATCCGGGACCGGATCTGGTGGGGGGCAGACTCTCTCTCTTCGCTCAGGCTTGGGCAAGAGATGTTCTGGATCCTTGGGCGCTAGAAATAGTCTCCCAAGGTTATCTTCTGGAATTCAAGGGACTTCCCCCAAGGGGGAGGTTCCACAGGTCTCAGTTGTCTTCAGACCACATAAAAAGACAGGCATTCTTACATTGTGTAGAAGACCTGTTAAAAATGGGAGTGATTCATCCCGTTCCATTAAGAGAACAAGGGATGGGGTTCTACTCCAATCTGTTTATAGTTCCCAAAAAAGAGGGAACGTTCAGACCAATCTTAGATCTCAAGATCTTAAACAAGTTTCTCAAGGTTCCATCGTTCAAGATGGAAACCATTCGAACTATTCTTCCTTCCATCCAGGAAGGTCAATTCATGACCACGGTGGATTTAAAGGATGCGTATCTACATATTCCTATCCACAAGGAACATCATCGGTTCCTGAGGTTCGCATTCCTGGACAAACATTACCAGTTCGTGGCGCTTCCTTTCGGATTAGCCACTGCTCCAAGGATTTTCACAAAGGTACTAGGGTCCCTTCTAGCTGTGCTAAGACCAAGGGGCATTGCTGTAGTACCTTACTTGGACGACATTCTGATTCAAGCGTCGTCCCTTCCTCAAGCAAAGGCTCACACGGACATTGTCCTGGCCTTTCTCAGATCTCACGGATGGAAAGTGAACGTGGAAAAGAGTTCTCTATCTCCGTCAACAAGGGTTCCCTTCTTGGGAACAATAATAGACTCCTTAGAAATGAGGATTTTTCTGACAGAGGCCAGAAAAACAAAACTTCTAGACTCTTGTCGGATACTTCATTCCGTTCCTCTTCCTTCCATAGCTCAGTGCATGGAAGTGATCGGGTTGATGGTAGCGGCAATGGACATAGTTCCTTTTGCACGCATTCATCTAAGACCATTACAACTGTGCATGCTCAGTCAGTGGAATGGGGACTATACAGACTTGTCTCCGAAGATACAAGTAAATCAGAGGACCAGAGACTCACTCCGTTGGTGGCTGTCCCTGGACAACCTGTCACGAGGGATGACATTCCGCAGACCAGAGTGGGTCATTGTCACGACCGACGCCAGTCTGATGGGCTGGGGCGCGGTCTGGGGATCCCTGAAAGCTCAGGGTCTTTGGTCTCGGGAAGAATCTCTTCTACCGATAAATATTCTGGAACTGAGAGCGATATTCAATGCTCTCAAGGCTTGGCCTCAGCTAGCGAGGGCCAAGTTCATACGGTTTCAATCAGACAACATGACAACTGTTGCGTACATCAACCATCAGGGGGGAACAAGGAGTTCCCTGGCGATGGAAGAAGTGACCAAAATCATTCTATGGGCGGAGTCTCACTCCTGCCACCTGTCTGCTATCCACATCCCAGGAGTGGAAAATTGGGAAGCGGATTTTCTGAGTCGTCAGACATTGCATCCGGGGGAGTGGGAACTCCATCCGGAAATCTTTGCCCAAGTCACTCAGCTGTGGGGCATTCCAGACATGGATCTGATGGCCTCTCGTCAGAACTTCAAAGTTCCTTGCTACGGGTCCAGATCCAGGGATCCCAAGGCGGCTCTAGTGGATGCACTAGTAGCACCTTGGACCTTCAAACTAGCTTATGTGTTCCCGCCGTTTCCTCTCATCCCCAGGCTGGTAGCCAGGATCAATCAGGAGAGGGCGTCGGTGATTTTGATAGCTCCTGCGTGGCCACGCAGGACTTGGTATGCAGATCTGGTGAATATGTCATCGGCTCCTCCTTGGAAGCTACCTTTGAGACGAGACCTTCTTGTTCAGGGTCCGTTCGAACATCCGAATCTGGTTTCACTCCAGCTGACTGCTTGGAGATTGAACGCTTGATCTTATCGAAGCGAGGATTCTCAGATTCTGTTATCGATACTCTTGTTCAGGCCAGAAAGCCTGTAACTAGAAAGATTTACCACAAAATTTGGAAAAAATATATCTGTTGGTGTGAATCTAAAGGATTCCCTTGGGACAAGGTTAAGATTCCTAGGATTCTATCCTTCCTTCAAGAAGGATTGGAAAAAGGATTATCTGCAAGTTCCCTGAAGGGACAGATTTCTGCCTTGTCTGTGTTACTTCACAAAAAGCTGGCCGCTGTGCCAGATGTTCAAGCCTTTGTTCAGGCTCTGGTTAGAATTAAGCCTGTTTACAAACCTTTGACTCCTCCTTGGAGTCTCAATTTAGTTCTTTCAGTTCTTCAGGGGGTTCCGTTTGAACCCTTGCATTCCGTTGATATTAAGTTATTATCTTGGAAAGTTTTGTTTTTAGTTGCAATTTCTTCTGCTAGAAGAGTTTCAGAATTATCTGCTCTGCAGTGTTCTCCTCCTTATCTGGTGTTCCATGCAGATAAGGTGGTTTTACGTACTAAACCTGGTTTTCTTCCAAAAGTTGTTTCTAACAAAAACATTAACCAGGAGATTATCGTACCTTCTCTGTGTCCGAAACCAGTTTCAAAGAAGGAACGTTTGTTGCACAATTTGGATGTTGTTCGCGCTCTAAAATTCTATTTAGATGCTACAAAGGATTTTAGACAAACATCTTCCTTGTTTGTTGTTTATTCCGGTAAAAGGAGAGGTCAAAAAGCAACTTCTACCTCTCTCTCTTTTTGGATTAAAAGCATCATCAGATTGGCTTACGAGACTGCCGGACGGCAGCCTCCCGAAAGAATCACAGCTCATTCCACTAGGGCTGTGGCTTCCACATGGGCCTTCAAGAACGAGGCTTCTGTTGATCAGATATGTAGGGCAGCGACTTGGTCTTCACTGCACACTTTTACCAAATTTTACAAGTTTGATACTTTTGCTTCTTCTGAGGCTATTTTTGGGAGAAAGGTTTTGCAAGCCGTGGTGCCTTCCATTTAGGTGACCTGATTTGCTCCCTCCCTTCATCCGTGTCCTAAAGCTTTGGTATTGGTTCCCACAAGTAAGGATGACGCCGTGGACCGGACACACCTATGTTGGAGAAAACAGAATTTATGTTTACCTGATAAATTACTTTCTCCAACGGTGTGTCCGGTCCACGGCCCGCCCTGGTTTTTTTAATCAGGTCTGATAATTTTTTTCTTAAACTACAGTCACCACGGTACCATATGGTCTCTCCTATGCAAATATTCCTCCTTAACGTCGGTCGAATGACTGGGGTAGGCGGAGCCTAGGAGGGATCATGTGACCAGCTTTGCTGGGCTCTTTGCCATTTCCTGTTGGGGAAGAGAATATCCCACAAGTAAGGATGACGCCGTGGACCGGACACACCGTTGGAGAAAGTAATTTATCAGGTAAACATAAATTCTGTTTTTTTTCTGGGGCTGCCTTTCGTAGGAAAGTTCTTCAGGCAGTTGTCTCAGGACTATTTTGATTTTAGCCTGTTGGTCGTTTTATTTGCATATCTAACCTATTTATTGTTTGGGTTCTATTTGGGTTGTGGATTTAGTTTCACTGTGAAATATATATTTTTATCTGTCCCTTAATTTCTCATTACTTGTGGACGCCACGGCTTAGGTATTAGTTCCCAAGAGTAATGGATTGAGGACTCGCACCACCTGTATGAAAGAAAACCTAATTTATGCTTACCTGACTCATTTCTTTTATATTGGTAAAAGTGCACGAGACCCCACAGTGTTGTTTTTGTTTATTTCCTTCCATAAGGCAGGGAGAGTCCATAACTTCATTCATTACTTTTGTAAAATACAACATCTGGCCACCAGGAGGAGGCAATGACACCCCAGCCAAAGGCTTAAATATCCCTCCCACTTCCCCTATCCCCCAGTCATTCTTTGCCTTTTCGTCACTATAGGAGGCGGCAGAGAAGTATTAGAAAATTTGGATAGTCCTGTAATGGGTATGTCCCCTTCAGAGAAGGACTGGAGTTTTACGTAGGCATGCCAACCTCTCAGTGAGAGTATTAATGAAAGTTAGAGTCTGGAGATGCAGGGAAAGTTTTTCTGCAAACCCATCCAGACTACCGACTAACAGCTCCCGGGCAATCAGTGTTGACGAGTTTCCAGTCCACGTCAGAGGCATCACTCTCACACTTGAAAGTCTGTATCTGTTCCACGACATGGATCCTGGAGGTAAGATCATTTTACTATACATTGCTATACAGTGTCACAGTGTGGCTCCTTTATGCCTCGATAGGATCAAGGGTTAATATCTCCTTCAGGGAGATTATTTGAACAGCAAGGGGTTATTTATAACTGCTTTTATGTGAGAGTTTTTTGGGGCTCATAGACTGTGTGCTTTTGGTTTGGAACAAACAGGTTTCACTTTCGTTTTGGTGTGTTGTGCAGCTTATAATAGATTGGCACCTTTTTCATAGCAGGGGAAGTCCTGTCCTATGCACTACGCGACCGGGTGCGGTCTTTTTTAGTTTTTCCTACAATCTTGCTGCGAACATCGGCCCTAGGAGAGCGTTTTCTCAAGTGTTTACTTTTTGTCTGTCGTCCTGTGAATATATCCTAGCTATGGAGGACTCTGATATTATATTAGATGGTTTCGCTCCTTCTGTACTGGTTAATAATTTCTGTTTATATTGTGAGAAGGCCATGGTTTGCCCGCCTGCTCAATTTTGTTCCTTTTGCCTAAGCACTGTTCTAAATTCTAAGAAGGGAGACAAGCCTGCTAGTACTCATAGCGCTATCAGCCCCACTGAGTCGTCTTCCTCTCAGGAATCTGTATCCCGAGAGATTACTACCCTTTCTACCCTACTCGCTCCACATGCAGCACAACTAATCCTCCATTTGGAGGGGGCTTTTTCTTCTGTTAAGTGTGATCAGTCCACGGGTCATCATTACTTCTGGGATATTAACTGCTCCCCTACAGGAAGTGCAAGAGGATTCACCCAGCAGAGCTGCATATAGCTCCTCCCCTCTACGTCACTCCCAGTCATTCTCTTGCACCCAGCAACTAGATAGGTCGTGTGAGAGGACTATGGTGATTATACTTAGTTTTATATCTTCAATCAAAAGTTTGTTATTTTAAAATAGCACCGGAGTGTGTTATTACCTCTCTGGCAGAGTTTGAGGAAGAATCTACCAGAGTTTTGCTATGATTTTAGCCGGAGTAGTTAAGATCATATTGCTGTTCTCGGCCATCTGAGGAGTGAGGTAAACTTCAGATCAGGGGACAGCGGGCAGATGAATCTGCATAGAGGTATGTAGCAGTTTTTATTTTCTGACAATGGAATTGATGAGAAAATCCTGCCATACCGATATAATGTCATGTATGTATACTTTACACTTCAGTATTCTGGGAGAATGGTACTTCACTAGAATTACACTGTAAGAAAGACATAAAGCTGTTTAATAACTAGAGATTATGTTTAACGTTTTTGCTGGAATGTAAAATCGTTTTCATTTGCTGAGGTACTGAGTGAATAAATGTTTGGGCACCATTTTTCCACTTGGCAGTTGCTTAAATCTGTTTTTTCTGTCAGTTTCTGTTCTCCCTCACTGCTGTGTGTGTGGGGGAGGGGCGCTTTTACTATGCATCAAATATTTCAGTCAGCAACTCATTGTATTCCCTGCATGATCTGGTTCATCTCTACAGAGCTCAGGGGTCTTCAAAACTTATTTTGAGGGAGGTAATTTCTCTCAGCAGAGCTGTGAGAATTATAGTTTGACTGAAATAAAAACTTTTATTCTGTAATTTGTTTCCTGCTTTCAGAAATTGTTATCTTTGCTAATGGGATTAAACCTTTGCTAAAGTTGTGTTGTTTACAAGGATTGAGGCTATAACTGTTTCAATTTATTAATTTTTAACTGTCATAGATCTTCTGTGCTTCTTAAAGGCACAGTACGTTTTAATATTATTCTATTTGAATTGTATTTCCAAGTTGCAAGTTTATTTGCTAGTGTGTTAAACATGTCTGATTCAGAAGATGATACCTGTGTCATTTGTTGCAATGCCAAAGTGGAGCCCAATAGAAATTTATGTACTAACTGTATTGATGCTACTTTAAATAAAAATCAATCTGTACAAATTGAACAAATTTCACCAAACAACGAGGGGAGAGTTATGCCGACTAACTCGCCTCACGTGTCAGTACCTACATCTCCCGCTCAGAGGGAGGTGCGTGATATTGTAGCGCCGAGTACAGCTGGGCGGCCATTACAAATCACATTACAGGATATGGCTACTGTTATGACTGAAGTTTTGGCTAAATTACCAGAACTAAAAGGTAAGCGTGATCACTCTGGGGTGAGAACAGAGTGCACTGATAATATTAGGGCCATGTCAGACACTGCGTCACAGGTGGCAGAACATGAGGACGGAGAACTTCATTCTGTGGGTGACGGTTCTGATCCAAACAGACTGGATTCAGATATTTCAAATTTTAAATTTAAACTGGAAAACCTCCGTGTATTACTAGGGGAGGTGTTAGCGGCTCTGAATGATTGTAACACAGTTGCAATACCAGAGAAAATGTGTAGGTTGGATAAATATTTTGCGGTACCGACGAGTACTGAGGTTTTTCCTATACCTAAGAGACTTACTGAAATTGTTACTAAGGAGTGGGATAGACCCGGTGTGCCGTTCTCACCCCCTCCGATATTTAGAAAAATGTTTCCAATAGACGCCACCACAAGGGACTTATGGCAAACGGTCCCTAAGGTGGAGGGAGCAGTTTCTACTTTAGCTAAGTGTACCACTATCCCGGTGGAGGATAGCTGTGCTTTTTCAGATCCAATGGATAAAAAGTTAGAGGGTTACCTTAAGAAAATGTTTGTTCAACAAGGTTTTATATTGCAACCCCTTGCATGCATTGCGCCGATCACGGCTGCAGCGGCATTCTGGATTGAGTCTCTGGAAGAGAACATTGGTTCAGCTACTCTGGACGACATTACGGACAGGCTTAGAGTCCTTAAACTAGCTAATTCATTCATTTCGGAGGCCGTAGTACATCTTACTAAACTTACGGCGAAGAATTCAGGATTCGCCATTCAGGCACGCAGGGCGCTGTGGCTAAAATCCTGGTCAGCTGATGTTACTTCTAAGTCTAAATTGCTTAATATACCTTTCAAAGGGCAGACCTTATTCGGGCCCGGGTTGAAAGAGATTATCGCTGACATTACAGGAGGTAAAGGCCATGCCCTGCCTCAGGACAAAGCCAAAGCCAAGACTAGACAGTCTAGTTTTCGTTCCTTTCGTAATTTCAAAGCAGGAGCAGCATCAACTTCCTCTGCACCAAAACAGGAAGGAGCTGTTGCTCGCTACAGACAAGGCTGGAAACCTAACCAGTCCTGGAACAAGGGCAAGCAGACTAGGAAACCTGCTGCTGCCCCCAAAACAGCATGAATTGAGGGCCCCCGATCCGGGATCGGATCTAGTGGGGGGCAGACTTTCTCTCTTCGCCCAGGCTTGGGCAAGAGATGTTCAGGATCCCTGGGCGCTAGAGATAATATCTCAGGGATACCTTCTGGACTTCAAATACTCTCCTCCAAGAGAGAGATTTCATCTGTCAAGATTGTCAACAATCCAGACAAAGAAAGAGGCTTTTCTACGCTGCGTACAAGAGCTCTTGTTAATGGGAGTAATCCATCCAGTTCCACGATCGGAACAGGGACAGGGGTTTTACTCAAATCTGTTTGTGGTTCCCAAAAAAGAGGGAACTTTCAGACCAATCCTGGACTTAAAGATCCTAAACAAATTCCTAAGAGTTCCATCGTTCAAGATGGAGACTATTCGGACAATTTTACCTATGATCCAAGAGGGTCAGTACATGACCACTGTAGATTTAAAAGATGCTTACCTGCACATACCGATTCACAAAGATCATTACCGGTACCTAAGGTTTGCCTTCCTAGACAGGCATTACCAGTTTGTGGCTTGGAAGGTGAACGAAAAGAAAAGTTCACTCGTTCCACTCACAAGAGTTCCCTTCCTGGGGACTCTTATAGATTCTGTAGAAATGAAGATTTACCTGACAGAGGACAGGCTATCAAGACTTCAAAGTGCTTGCCGCACTCTTCATTCCATTCAACACCCGTCAGTGGCTCAATGTATGGAGGTAATCGGCTTAATGGTAGCGGCAATGGACATGGTACCCTTTGCACGCTTACACCTCAGACCACTGCAACTGTGCATGCTAGGTCAGTGGAATGGGGATTACTCAGACTTATCCCCTTCTCTGAATCTGGATCAAGAGACCAGAAATTCTCTTCTATGGTGGCTTTCTCGGCCACACCTGTCCAGGGGGATGCCATTCAGCAGACCAGACTGGACAATTGTAACAACAGACGCCAGCCTTCTAGGTTGGGGTGCCGTCTGGAATTCCCTGAAGGCTCAGGGACTATGGAGTCAGGAGGAGAGTCTCCTGCCAATAAACATTCTGGAATTGAGAGCAGTTCTCAATGCCCTCCTGGCTTGGCCCCAGTTGACAACTCGGGGGTTCATCAGGTTTCAGTCGGACAACATCACGACTGTAGCTTACATCAACCATCAGGGAGGGACAAGAAGCTCCCTAGCTATGATGGAAGTATCAAAGATAATTCGCTGGGCAGAGTCTCACTCTTGCCACCTGTCAGCAATCCACATCCCGGGAGTGGAGAACTGGGAGGCGGATTTCTTAAGTCGTCAGGCTTTTCATCCGGGGGAGTGGGAACTTCATCCGGAGGTCTTTGCCCAAATACTTCGACGTTGGGGCAAACCAGAGATAGATCTCATGGCGTCTCGACAGAACGCCAAGCTTCCTCGTTACGGGTCCAGATCCAGGGATCCAGGAGCAGTCCTGATAGATGCTCTGACAGCACCTTGGGACTTCAGGATGGCTTACGTGTTTCCACCCTTCCCGTTGCTTCCTCGTTTGATAGCCAGAATCAAACAAGAGAGAGCATCAGTGATTCTAATAGCACCTGCGTGGCCACGCAGGACTTGGTATGCAGACCTGGTGGACATGTCATCCTGTCCGCCTTGGTCTCTACCTCTGAAACAGGACCTTCTGATACAGGGTCCCTTCAAACATCAAAATCTAACTTCTCTGAAGTTGACTGCTTGGAAATTGAACGCTTAATTTTATCAAGACGTGGGTTTTCTGAGTCAGTTATTAGTACCTTAATACGGACTAGGAAACCTGTTACCAGAAAGATTTACCATAAGATATGGCGTAAATACCTACATTGGTGTGAATCCAAAGGTTACTCTTGGAGTAAGGTTAGGATTCCTAGGATATTGTCTTTTCTACAAGAAGGTTTAGAAAAGGGTTTATCTGCTAGTTCATTAAAGGGACAGATCTCAGCTCTGTCCATTCTGTTACACAAACGTCTGTCAGAAGTTCCTGACGTCCAGGCTTTTTGTCAGGCTTTGGCCAGGATTAAGCCTGTGTTTAAGACTGTTGCTCCACCATGGAGTTTAAACCTTGTTCTTAATGTTTTACAGGGCGTTCCGTTTGAACCCCTTCATTCCATTGATATAAAGTTGTTATCTTGGAAAGTTCTATTTTTAATGGCTATTTCCTCGGCTCGAAGAGTCTCTGAATTATCAGCCTTACATTGTGATTCTCCTTATTTGATTTTTCATTCGGATAAGGTAGTCCTGCGTACTAAACCTGGGTTCTTACCTAAGGTAGTTACTAACAGGAATATCAATCAAGAGATTGTTGTTCCTTCTTTATGCCCAAATCCTTCTTCAAAGAAGGAACGTCTACTGCACAACCTGGATGTAGTCCGGGCTCTAAAATTTTACTTGCAGGCAACTAAGGAATTCCGACAAACGTCTTCTCTGTTTGTCATTTACTCTGGGCAGAGGAGAGGTCAAAAAGCTTCCGCTACCTCTCTTTCTTTTTGGCTTCGTAGCATAATTCGTTTAGCTTATGAGACTGCTGGACAGCAGCCCCCTGAAAGAATTACAGCTCATTCTACTAGAGCTGTGGCTTCCACTTGGGCCTTCAAGAATGAGGCCTCTGTTGAACAGATTTGCAAGGCTGCAACTTGGTCTTCGCTTCATACTTTTTCCAAATTTTACAAATTTGACACCTTTGCTTCATCGGAGGCTATTTTTGGGAGAAAGGTTCTTCAGGCAGTGGTTCCTTCTGTATAAAGAGTCTGCCTATCCCTCCCGTCATCCGTGTACTTTTGCTTTGGTATTGGTATCCCAGAAGTAATGATGACCCGTGGACTGATCACACTTAACAGAAGAAAACATAATTTATGCTTACCTGATAAATTCCTTTCTTCTGTAGTGTGATCAGTCCACGGCCCGCCCTGTTTTTAAGGCAGGTAAATATTTTTTAATTTATACTCCAGTCACCACTTCACCCTTGGCTTTTCCTTTCTCGTTGGTCCTTGGTCGAATGACTGGGAGTGACGTAGAGGGGAGGAGCTATATGCAGCTCTGCTGGGTGAATCCTCTTGCACTTCCTGTAGGGGAGCAGTTAATATCCCAGAAGTAATGATGACCCGTGGACTGATCACACTACAGAAGAAAGGAATTTATCAGGTAAGCATAAATTATGTTTTTCCTGCAACTTTTCCGTGCATTTACAATCTGCGGTGTTTGCGGCCTCGAGTGCCTTACCTCGCTCTAACAAACGCAAGAGAAAGGTTAAACATAGTTCTCCTGACTTCTAAATATTTGTCGGATTTAGCTATTATGTCCCAGCTATCCGAGGATTAATTTTCTGAGTTGGAGTCTTTAGTTTCTAAACCTCCTCCAGCGGAGGAACCCTCCTTTAGATTTAAAATTGAGCATCTGCGTTTTTTATTAGAGGTTCTGTCTACGCTAGAGGTTCTAGAGGCTACTCTCCCTGAGGAACCTAAGATCCCTAAATTAAACGGGGTTTATGAAGACAGGATGGTCCCCCTGACTATTCCTGTGCCAGTTAAAATGGCGAACATTATTAGTAACGAATGGGAAAGAATAGGAACTTCTTTTCTTTCCTAAGATATGGTGAGTCCATGGAATCATCAATTACTAGTGGAAATATCACTCCTAGCCAACAGGAAGAGGCAAAGAGCACCACAACAAAGCTGCTTTATATGTCACTTCCCTTACCCATAACCCACAGTCATTCTCTTTGCCTCTGTTCATGGAGGAGGTGAAGTTTTTGGTGTCTGAAGAAAATTGAACTTCAATCAAGATTTTATTATTTTGAATGCCAGAGTAGATTTACTCTGAACTTCCTCTCAAGACTGGGTGTAGCTGTACTCCACGTTAGTCTCTTCAGTAGGGCAGTGGTGGCTTTAAAGCAGTTAGGAACTTGTGATGTGGATTATCACTGCGTTTTCATAATAATTTGCTGCCCTGGTATAGAAAGCCTGAGTAAGTTTACTCTTTTTTTTCTACAGGTCTCTGTGAGGAGTGGCATCCTCTCACACCAGTAAGCTGTCTACATGCCAGACGGCTAGATGCAGGTAAGTCCCTAATGTCTTCTAGGGCTGGGAGGCTGGCACTTCAGAGTCATATAAAACAAGGACTCTCTACAATTGTTACTGGGACTCTTTTGTTTTAATCCTTCAGTGGCTTTATGTATGGAGGTAATAGTCTTTTAGTTGCTTCATTGGATATCATTCCTTTGCTCGATCCATCTGAGAGTCTGGGGTTATGCTATAGTGGACAGAGGATCTTGTGGTTTTGTCTTGAAGGATAGATCTGTCGACATGAGATTCTTTCCTGTGGATCAGAGAAGGGAGTTAATGGTGGTCACTTGCTTTGCTTGCAAGAGGTAGTGGTATCTTTTCTTGCATTCTCCAGAAATTTTTGGCTTGCTCAAGTACATCTGTCTCGGGGCACATGCTTCCGGAGACTTTCCTATGTGTTAGTCATGGTCAGTAGCCTGTTGGGTTGGTGACTATGGACTTGAGAGGTGCCTGCTCTTCCCATTATGTTTTTGGAATGGAGAGCGATCTGCAATGCTCTGATGGCTTGGCCTCAGTTGTCTTTTCCGGTTTTCAGGTTCTAGTTGCACAATTTTATCTTAATGGTTTACAGTAACCATCTGGGAGGAACCTGGAGTTCCTTTGCCATGATTGGCGTGGATTGTTCGGTGGGCGGACGCTCACATTCTAGTGTGTTCTCTGTTCTCTTTTCAAGAGTGTATGCCGGGAGCGGTCTTCTTGAGCAGTCAGATTTTTCATTCCGGGGAGTGGTCTCCTGGAGGGTTCTCCAGGTTTACTCTCACATGGGGGGTGCTGGAGTTTTCAATGGCAGTACGCCAAGTTTCCAAGTTGTGTTTAGGGTCATGAGATCAGCAGGCTGCTCTGCTAAATACCCTGGTGGTTACTTGGGATTTTTATGGTTACAGCATAGTCTCGGAGATGTGTTCCTGAGAAAGGTCCTTCTGATTTAGGGTCCTTTCTTTCATCCTACTTTTGTTTTCTCTGAAGCTTACAGCTTGGAGATTGAATGCTTAGTTCTGTCTAAGCATGGTTTTATCATGGTTCAGCATTGCAAGCCTGTTACTAGTAAATTTTACCATAAGGTATGATGTAAATTTCCTGATTGGTGTGAGTCTATGGACTACTCTTGAAAGTAGGTTTGGGATTTCTAGGGGTTTTGCCCTTCTCTGGGACGTTCTGGAGAACGTTTTGTCAGTCAGTTCTCTGAAGGGTCAGATTTCTGCGTTATTCTTTTTTATACAGGTGTCTGGCGGATGTGCCAGACATGTAATCTTTTTGTCAGACCCTGGTTTAGTATCAGGCTTGTGTTTAATTCTGTTGCTCCTCCTAGAGCTTTTACCCTTGTTTTTAAGGTTTTGCAGCAGGCTCAGTTTGAGCCGTGGCATTCCATAGATTTTAAAATTTTATCTTGGAATGTTTTTTCTTTTGTATCTTCTGTTCAGAGTGTTTAGGTACTCCCAGGTTTGCAGTGTGATTCCCTTTATTTTCTTCTGTTAAGTGTGATCAGTCCACGGGTCATCATTACTTCTGGGATATTAACTGCTCCCCTACAGGAAGTGCAAGAGGATTCACCCAGCAGAGCTGCATATAGCCCCTCCCCTCTACGTCACTCCCAGTCATTCTCTTGCACCCAGCAACTAGATAGGTCGTGTGAGAGGACTATGGTGATTATACTTAGTTTTATATCTTCAATCAAAAGTTTGTTATTTTAAAATAGCACCGGAGTGTGTTATTACCTCTCTGGCAGAGTTTGAGGAAGAATCTACCAGAGTTTTGCTATGATTTTAGCCGGAGTAGTTAAGATCATATTGCTGTTCTCGGCCATCTGAGGAGTGAGGTAAACTTCAGATCAGGGGACAGCGGGCAGATGAATCTGCATAGAGGTATGTAGCAGTTTTTATTTTCTGACAATGGAATTGATGAGAAAATCCTGCCATACCGATATAATGTCATGTATGTATACTTTAAATAAAAATCAATCTGTACAAATTGAACAAAATTCACCAAACAACGAGGGGAGAGTTATGCCGACTAACTCGCCTCACGTGTCAGTACCTACATCTCCCGCTCAGAGGGAGGTGCGTGATATTGTAGCGCCGAGTACAGCTGGGCGGCCATTACAAATCACATTACAGGATATGGCTACTGTTATGACTGAAGTTTTGGCTAAATTACCAGAACTAAAAGGTAAGCGTGATCACTCTGGGGTGAGAACAGAGTGCGCTGATAATATTAGGGCCATGTCAGACACTGCGTCACAGGTGGCAGAACATGAGGACGGAGAACTTCATTCTGTGGGTGACGGTTCTGATCCAAACAGACTGGATTCAGATATTTCAAATTTTAAATTTAAACTGGAAAACCTCCGTGTATTACTAGGGGAGGTGTTAGCGGCTCTGAATGATTGTAACACAGTTGCAATACCAGAGAAAATGTGTAGGTTGGATAAATATTTTGCGGTACCGACGAGTACTGAGGTTTTTCCTATACCTAAGAGACTTACTGAAATTGTTACTAAGGAGTGGGATAGACCCGGTGCGCCGTTCTCACCCCCTCCGATATTTAGAAAAATGTTTCCAATAGACGCCACCACAAGGGACTTATGGCAAACGGTCCCTAAGGTGGAGGGAGCAGTTTCTACTTTAGCTAAGCGTACCACTATCCCGGTGGAGGATAGCTGTGCTTTTTCAGATCCAATGGATAAAAAGTTAGAGGGTTACCTTAAGAAAATGTTTGTTCAACAAGGTTTTATATTGCAACCCCTTGCATGCATTGCGCCGATCACGGCTGCAGCGGCATTCTGGATTGAGTCTCTGGAAGAGAACATTGGTTCAGCTACTCTGGACGACATTACGGACAGGCTTAGAGTCCTTAAACTAGCTAATTCATTCATTTCGGAGGCCGTAGTACATCTTACTAAACTTACGGCGAAGAATTCAGGATTCGCCATTCAGGCACGCAGGGCGCTGTGGCTAAAATCCTGGTCAGCTGATGTTACTTCTAAGTCTAAATTGCTTAATATACCTTTCAAAGGGCAGACCTTATTCGGGCCCGGGTTGAAAGAGATTATCGCTGACATTACAGGAGGTAAAGGCCATGCCCTGCCTCAGGACAAAGCCAAAGCCAAGACTAGACAGTCTAGTTTTCGTTCCTTTCGTAATTTCAAAGCAGGAGCAGCATCAACTTCCTCTGCACCAAAACAGGAAGGAGCTGTTGCTCGCTACAGACAAGGCTGGAAACCTAACCAGTCCTGGAACAAGGGCAAGCAGACTAGGAAACCTGCTGCTGCCCCCAAAACAGCATGAATTGAGGGCCCCCGATCCGGGATCGGATCTAGTGGGGGGCAGACTTTCTCTCTTCGCCCAGGCTTGGGCAAGAGATGTTCAGGATCCCTGGGCGCTAGAGATAATATCTCAGGGATACCTTCTGGACTTCAAATACTCTCCTCCAAGAGAGAGATTTCATCTGTCAAGATTGTCAACAATCCAGACAAAGAAAGAGGCTTTTCTACGCTGCGTACAAGAGCTCTTGTTAATGGGAGTAATCCATCCAGTTCCACGATCGGAACAAGGACAGGGGTTTTACTCAAATCTGTTTGTGGTTCCCAAAAAAGAGGGAACTTTCAGACCAATCCTGGACTTAAAGATCCTAAACAAATTCCTAAGAGTTCCATCGTTCAAGATGGAGACTATTCGGACAATTTTACCTATGATCCAAGAGGGTCAGTACATGACCACTGTAGATTTAAAAGATGCTTACCTGCACATACCGATTCACAAAGATCATTACCGGTACCTAAGGTTTGCCTTCCTAGACAGGCATTACCAGTTTGTGGCTCTTCCATTCGGATTGGCTACAGCGCCAAGAATCTTCACAAAGGTTCTGGGTGCTCTTCTGGCGGTACTAAGACCGCGGGGAATCTCGGTAGCTCCATACCTAGACGACATTCTGATACAAGCTTCAAGCTTTCAAACTGCCAAATCTCATACAGAGTTAGTGCTGGCATTTCTAAGGTCACATGGATGGAAGGTGAACGAAAAGAAAAGTTCACTCGTTCCACTCACAAGAGTTCCCTTCCTGGGGACTCTTATAGATTCTGTAGAAATGAAGATTTACCTGACAGAGGACAGGCTATCAAGACTTCAAAGTGCTTGCCGCACTCTTCATTCCATTCAACACCCGTCAGTGGCTCAATGTATGGAGGTAATCGGCTTAATGGTAGCGGCAATGGACATAGTACCCTTTGCACGCTTACACCTCAGACCACTGCAACTGTGCATGCTAGGTCAGTGGAATGGGGATTACTCAGACTTATCCCCTTCTCTGAATCTGGATCAAGAGACCAGAAATTCTCTTCTATGGTGGCTTTCTCGGCCACACCTGTCCAGGGGGATGCCATTCAGCAGACCAGACTGGACAATTGTAACAACAGACGCCAGCCTTCTAGGTTGGGGTGCCGTCTGGAATTCCCTGAAGGCTCAGGGACTATGGAGTCAGGAGGAGAGTCTCCTGCCAATAAACATTCTGGAATTGAGAGCAGTTCTCAATGCCCTCCTGGCTTGGCCCCAGTTGACAACTCGGGGGTTCATCAGGTTTCAGTCGGACAACATCACGACTGTAGCTTACATCAACCATCAGGGAGGGACAAGAAGCTCCCTAGCTATGATGGAAGTATCAAAGATAATTCGCTGGGCAGAGTCTCACTCTTGCCACCTGTCAGCAATCCACATCCCGGGAGTGGAGAACTGGGAGGCGGATTTCTTAAGTCGTCAGACTTTTCATCCGGGGGAGTGGGAACTTCATCCGGAGGTCTTTGCCCAAATACTTCGACGTTGGGGCAAACCAGAGATAGATCTCATGGCGTCTCGACAGAACGCCAAGCTTCCTCGTTACGGGTCCAGATCCAGGGATCCAGGAGCAGTCCTGATAGATGCTCTGACAGCACCTTGGGACTTCAGGATGGCTTACGTGTTTCCACCCTTCCCGTTGCTTCCTCGATTGATAGCCAGAATCAAACAAGAGAGAGCATCAGTGATTCTAATAGCACCTGCGTGGCCACGCAGGACTTGGTATGCAGACCTGGTGGACATGTCATCCTGTCCGCCTTGGTCTCTACCTCTGAAACAGGACCTTCTGATACAGGGTCCCTTCAAACATCAAAATCTAACTTCTCTGAAGCTGACTGCTTGGAAATTGAACGCTTAATTTTATCAAGACGTGGGTTTTCTGAGTCAGTTATTAGTACCTTAATACAGACTAGGAAACCTGTTACCAGAAAGATTTACCATAAGATATGGCGTAAATACCTACATTGGTGTGAATCCAAAGGTTACTCTTGGAGTAAGGTTAGGATTCCTAGGATATTGTCTTTTCTACAAGAAGGTTTAGAAAAGGGTTTATCTGCTAGTTCATTAAAGGGACAGATCTCAGCTCTGTCCATTCTGTTACACAAACGTCTGTCAGAAGTTCCTGACGTCCAGGCTTTTTGTCAGGCTTTGGCCAGGATTAAGCCTGTGTTTAAAACTGTTGCTCCACCATGGAGTTTAAACCTTGTTCTTAATGTTTTACAGGGCGTTCCGTTTGAACCCCTTCATTCCATTGATATAAAGTTGTTATCTTGGAAAGTTCTATTTTTAATGGCTATTTCCTCGGCTCGAAGAGTCTCTGAATTATCAGCCTTACATTGTGATTCTCCTTATTTGATTTTTCATTCGGATAAGGTAGTCCTGCGTACTAAACCTGGGTTCTTACCTAAGGTAGTTACTAACAGGAATATCAATCAAGAGATTGTTGTTCCTTCTTTATGCCCAAATCCTTCTTCAAAGAAGGAACGTCTACTGCACAACCTGGATGTAGTCCGGGCTCTAAAATTTTACTTGCAGGCAACTAAGGAATTCCGACAAACGTCTTCTCTGTTTGTCATTTACTCTGGGCAGAGGAGAGGTCAAAAAGCTTCCGCTACCTCTCTTTCTTTTTGGCTTCGTAGCATAATTCGTTTAGCTTATGAGACTGCTGGACAGCAGCCCCCTGAAAGAATTACAGCTCATTCTACTAGAGCTGTGGCTTCCACTTGGGCCTTCAAGAATGAGGCCTCTGTTGAACAGATTTGCAAGGCTGCAACTTGGTCTTCGCTTCATACTTTTTCCAAATTTTACAAATTTGACACCTTTGCTTCATCGGAGGCTATTTTTGGGAGAAAGGTTCTTCAGGCAGTGGTTCCTTCTGTATAAAGAGTCTGCCTATCCCTCCCGTCATCCGTGTACTTTTGCTTTGGTATTGGTATCCCAGAAGTAATGATGACCCGTGGACTGATCACACTTAACAGAAGAAAACATAATTTATGCTTACCTGATAAATTCCTTTCTTCTGTAGTGTGATCAGTCCACGGCCCGCCCTGTTTTTAAGGCAGGTAAATATTTTTTAATTTATACTCCAGTCACCACTTCACCCTTGGCTTTTCCTTTCTCGTTGGTCCTTGGTCGAATGACTGGGAGTGACGTAGAGGGGAGGGGCTATATGCAGCTCTGCTGGGTGAATCCTCTTGCACTTCCTGTAGGGGAGCAGTTAATATCCCAGAAGTAATGATGACCCGTGGACTGATCACACTACAGAAGAAAGGAATTTATCAGGTAAGCATAAATTATGTTTTATTTTGGATAAGACTTTTTTTAATCCTAAGTGGAAATATTGTTTGGGAATCGTTCCCTCTCTGTGTCCTCATTCTTATCTTTTGAGGTACGTGTGTGCAGAATTTGGATATTGTGCGGTCTTCTATTTTTGTTTGTTTTCTCTGTATTAGAAAACTACTGCTACTTCTCTTTTTCTGGTTGAGAAGTTTACTTTGTTTGTTTGCTTTTTGGGGCTGCAGTTTCCTGAGAGAGTTATGGCTCATTATTCGAGGGGTGTCTCTTTTTGGGCTTTCAAAATTAAGCTTCTGTGGAACAGATTTGCAAGTCTGCACCTTTGTTTTTTCTTTGTATTTTTTTCCAAATTTGATTCTTTGTCTCGGTTGAGGCTTCTTTTTGGATATAGGTTCTTCAAGCAGTGGTGCCTTCTGTTTAGGTTACCTGTCTTGTCCCTCCCTAATCATCTGTGTCCTCTAGCTTGGGTATTGGTTCCTACTAGTAATTGATGATTCCGTGGACTCACCATATCTTAGGAAAGAAAACATAATTTATGTTTACCTGATTTATTTATTTCCGGTTTTGGTGAGTCCACGGCCCACCCTTTATTTTAAGACCGTTCTTTTTAACTAAAATCTCAGGCACCTCTACACTTTTGTGTTATCTTCTTTTCCCATTTTCCTTTGGCTGAATGACTGGTGACTGGTGGTTATGCATAAGGGAAGTGACATATATAGCAGCTTTGCTGTGGTGCTCTTTGCCTCCTCCTGCGAGCCAGGAGTGATTTTTCCACTAGTAATTGATTCCGTGGACTCGCCATATCCGGAAATAAATAAATTTATCAGGTAAGCATAAATTGTTTTTCCCCCTCGTCTACTTTTAAAAAATGATTCCCGGTCCCTGACTCTCAATAAGACTTATGGGGCTCCATTCCTAAGGTGGATGGCGCTATTTCTACGCTGGCTAAGCGTACTACTATACCCCTGGAGGATAGTTCCTCGTACAGAGAACCTATGGATATGAAAATGGAAACCTTTCTGAGGAAGATGTTTCAACATACAGGGTTTTTATTTCAACCGGCGGCAGCTGTAGCCGCGGTTGCTGGAGCAGCTACCTACTGGTGCGACACTCTGTCAGAGCTCATTCAGGTGGAGACTCCCCTTTAGGATATTCAGGAGAGAATTAAGGCTCTGAGAATTTTCACAATCTAGATGTGTTTTGTGCCTTGAAGTTATATCTTCAGGCTACTAAGATTTTCAGACAATCTTCCTCTTTGTTTGTCATCTATACGGGGAAGCGTAAGGGGCAGAAGGCTACTATGACTTCTCTATCTTTCTGGTTGAGGAGTGTCATTCGCTTAGCTGATGAGACAGCTGGACGACGGCCTCCTGAGAGGATAACGGCTCATTCCACTAGAGGAGTGGCTTCCTCTTGGGCTGTTAAGAATGAGGCCTCAATGGATCAGATTTGTAAGGTGGCTACCTGGTCCTCCTTACACACTTTTTCTAAATTTTACAAAGTTAATATTTGTTTCGACTGAAGCAGCTTTCGGGAGAAAAGTTTTGCAGGCTATGGTCCCCTCAGAATAGGGTCCGCCTCATTTTTTTTTTCTGTTCCCTTCCGTTATTCATTCAGTGTCCTCTGGAGCTTGGGTATAGTTTTCCCAACAGTAAGGAATTAAGTTGTGGACTCTCCCTGCCTTATGGAAGGAAAACATCATTTATGCTTACCAGATAAATTCCTTTCCTTCCTGGCAGGGAGGGTCGACGACCCTGTGCGTAATTTATGTTTTGATGTGCGACTCCCTTTTTTATATTATTTCTTCTGGCACCTTTATACCCTGATGCTTTTCCTTTTTCCTTCGGCAGATTGACTGGGGGATAGGGGAAGTGGGAGGGATATTTAAGCCTTTGGCTGGGGTGTCTTTGCCTCCTCCTGGAGGCCAGGTGTTGTATTTCCCAACAGTAAGGAATAGACTAAGCTGCAAGGTGGTTGTGACAATAGGTTATTACTCTGTAAAGATAAGTAATAGAATTGTTGAACCACAACTGCTGAGTTAAATAATATGTTTGTGTAGCAAGGATTAAACCGGATAGTAACAATAATTACTTTAAGAAAGTAATGTTTTAACCCAGGTATAATCACAGCAATTGATAGGAGGTAATACAAGAGCAAGGAGTTTCTATAGCTGAAAGCTGTAACAAGGAAATACATGCAGCAAGAAATCCTTGTCTATATACCACTGAAAGGTAAAACAGAGCAAAGACTGAGATTAGCAAGTTAACTGAATTCAGTGACAATTGAGGGTTAATAAAACTCTAGGTATAAGGCAGAGACAAGCTTAATACTGCTGTAATGAAAAGGTACCTGAAAAGAGGACTTATATGAGCACTTAGGGAGAGCGGTCAGTTAGGTGCAAGCTGGATGGAAGTTCAGAGCGGCAGCGCTAGCCGAAGTTGGCGTGTGACGTCACCGCAAGCGGAAGCTGGAGGAGATGAACAGCTGTTCAGCCTAGATGGGCGTAGCAGGAGCGGAGTCAGCTGTAGGCAAGTGGAAATCTGCAGCAGGCAGAGATTTAGATGCATAGGAGCAAGGAGATCCAAAGTTAGAGCAGGCTGAAACACATTAGGGGAATGTGAATCAATATCAAGCAAGGAAAGGATATGGGAGGAGGCTTTTATAGCAGAGAGGAAATTGTTAATTTGATTTAAAGGAACAGATATGGCACTTATGAATAAAGCATAAAGGGGAGAATAAGCATAATATGACAGGATGCCCTCCCCAGTGAACCGCTCATGGATGTGGACGGTCCGGGTTCCTCTGGTGGAAGCGAGAAATAAGCCTGGGGGCAGATATGTTGACAGCTGGTTCCCAAGAGTTATGTTCCTCAGAATAACCCTTCCATCGTACGAGGTACTGTAAATGTCCACGGAAGAATCTGGAATCTAAGATAGATTGGACCTCATATTCAATATTGGGGTCGATGCTCACCGGGCAAATCTGTTGGTTAGGAGAGAGGTCCCGTACAGTCCGATAAGGTTTAAGCAGAGACATGAAATGTCGGGTGTATTTTGAGAGTACTTGGTAATTGTAAGCGAACAGCGTTCTCATTGATGATTTTGGTTATTGGATATGGACCAATGTATAGAGGTGAGAGTTTTTTTACTAGGAGTGTTTTAAGTCACCAAGTGAATAATGCGGTGGGGGACACCTTCTTAGGTCATAATAATGTTTTTGTTTGTTTTCTGCATCGTCTATAGCCTGAGATACTAAGGTGAAATTTGAAGAGATTGTGTTAGAGAGATCACTGATATGTGGTGAACAGGTTCCTTCAGGAAGTAGTTGAAAAGTAGGATGGAAGCCATAATTTATGAAAAATGGTGTCTGTTTTGTAGTGGAATGAACAGTGTTATTGAACGCAAACTCTGCGTAAGGGAGATGTTGAGTCCAGGTATCCTGATTAACTTGACAGTAACACCGTAGAAATTGCTCAATACTCTGGTTAGACCTCTCGGTCTGCCCGTTGGTCTGGGGATGATAGGAGGATGAGAGCCGTTTGTCAATATTGAAGACCTTGCAGAATTCGGACCACAAACCACTAGTGAACTGGTATCCACGGTCTGAAAGAATCCTTGGGGAAGTCCATGAAGTCTGAAAACGTTAATTAGAAGAAGTTGTATTGTTTCCGCAGCAGAAGGCAACTTGTGAAAAGGTATCAGATGTAACATTTTGCTGAATAAATCTACCACAACTAGGATTGTTGTATTATTACTTGATCTTGGTAGATCTACAATGTAATCTAAGGCAATACCTGCCCAGGGTCGTGTCGGAGTAGGTAGTGGGATTAATAACCCATATGGTCGATGTTTTGACCTTTTGGAGGTGGCACAGACAGAACAAGTGTTGATGTAGTCTGTAATGTCAGCATTCATATCAGGCCACCAATACAACCTATTAATAAGATCCTGAGCTTTGTGTATGCCAGTGTGACCTGCAAGTGGAGATTCGTGTGCAGAATGAAGTAACAATTTTCTGATAGAGGGTGGTACATATAACCTTTCACCATGATAGTACAAAGAGTCATTGTTTTTGTGTAGAAGATGTAAAGGTTTTGTTTCATCTTGATGTTGTTCATCCCGAAAGTAGGGGATGGAATCTATGAAAAAAAGTAGGAACTTATTTTCAGGTATTAGACTGTTTTGGAAAAGTAAAGGAAGAATATCCAGGTAGCCGTGAAAGGGCGTCCGCCTTTCCGTTTTTTGTAGCAGGTCTGTAGGTGATTAGAAAATCAAACCTGGCAAAGTATAATTTCCAACGAACTTGACGAGCGGAAAGAGTTTTTGTGGATTTAAGGTACTGTAAATTGCGGTGGTCAGTGAAAACTAGAGTAGGATGAGTAGCACCCTCCAGCAGGTGGCGCCACTGTTCAAAGGCAACCTTGATGGCGAGCAGTTCCTTATCGCCGACAGGGTAGTGCATCTCAGAGGTTGTTAAACATCTGGAGTAGTAGGCGACTGGGTGTAATGGTTTTTTTAAGTCTTCTCTTTGCGAGAGTACAGCACCAATAGCAGAGTCTGAGGCATCAACCTCTAAGATAAATTGGAGCTGGCTATTTGGGTACCGGAGAATAGGGGCCGTAGTAAATTTCTGTTTCAACAGATCAAAAGCCTTTTGTGAACCTGTAGTCCACAGAAATTTATTTAGAGACTTTGTTAAATCTGTAAGAGGTTTGGCTATAACGGCAACATTTTTAATGAATTTCCGGTAAAAATTCGCAAAGCCTAGAAAGCTTTGTACTTGTTTCCTATTTCATGGTTGAGGCCAATTAAGTATGGAGGTAATTTTGGAATCATCCATCTGTATACCGGACTCTGAAATCTGATAGCCAAGGAATGAGATATTGTTCGTGTGGAAGATACACTTCTCAGCCTTAGCGTAAAGAGAATGTGAGCGAAGCCGTGACAGTACTTGTCTAACATGTTTCACATGATCCTCAGTTGATTTGGAATATATTAAGATGTCATCAAGGTAAATCACGACAAAGGTATCTAGGATATCTTTAAATATATCGTTGATAAAGTGCTGGAAGGTTGCCGGAGCGTTGCAGAGACCGAATGGCATGACGGTGTATTCGTACAAACCATAACGGGTACGAAACGCTGTCAGCCACTCGTCTCCGGCTCTCATACGCACGAGATTATACGCACCTCGTAGATCCAGCTTGGTAAATACTTTGGCACCTTCCAGTTGTTCAATCAGCTGTGGAATAAGGGGCAGAGGGTAACGGTTCTTGAGAGTCACTTTGTTTAGTTGCCTATAGTCCACAATGGGTCTAAGAGTGCCATCCTTATTCTTCACAAAAAACATCCCTGCAGCGGCGGGGGAGGTAGATGGTCTTATGAAGCCCTTCTGTAGGTTTTCTTCTATGTAAGACTTTAGGTGGTCCAACTCCGGTTTGGACAGTGGGAAGATGTGTCCACATGGTATGACTGCTCCTGGTAATAATTCAATGGGGCAGTCATATTTACGATGTGGTGGTAAGTTTTGGGATTCCTTTTTGCTAAATACATCAAGGAAATCCAAATACTCAGGTGGAATTTCAGTTTCGTTTAAATTTTCTGGGGTTTGTAGTAGTAAAGCAGGAAAGCAAGTAGTTGCGCAATAATCAGAATTAAACTTTACAGTGAGAGTGGACCAGTTAATGGTAGGATTATGTTGTTTCAACCATTGGAGACCTAATATGAGAGGAAAGACAGGGGACGTTATGACATCTAAGGTGATATACTCCCTATGGTGATCATGTGTGGTAAGTAATAAGGGTATAGTTTCATAGATAACAGGTCCTGAGGACAAAACCTCCCCATCTATTCCCCTTAAAGGAACAGGAGTCTTTTTTTTTTACAAGTGGTATTTTATTTTTTGTGGCAAACAACACATCAACATAAGAGGCAGAAGCGCCAGAATCAATTATCCCGGTAACGGTCAGCCGGAGTTGGTCCCACTGCAAGGAAAGGGATAAATTACAATATGTGGTTGGATATGAGACAGTGTTTATAGAGAAATAAGGATAGCGACTCTTACCCTTATTCTGTTTCTGTAAAACAGGACAGGCCTTTACTGTGTGTTCATCTGAAGCACAGTACATGCACAAATTCTGGGTGCGTCGACGTAGTTTTTCCTGGTTGCTTAAGGGGCCTTTCAGGAAAGCAATGTCCATAGGTTCACTAGTGTTCTTATGATGTGTGGAGGAGGCAGGTGTAGGAGTATGTTTTTTGTATGTAGTATCATGATAAGCTCTCTCATGTTATCTCTCTCTCTGAGTCTTCTGTCAATACGGATAGATAGATTTATTAGTTCCTCTAAAGTATGGGGAATCTCTATACGTGAGAGCTCATCCTTGATAGCCTCTGACAAACCTAAGCGGAATTGGTTTTTTAATGATAGGTTATTCCACTGAGTATCTTTAGCTAGCCTCTTAAAATCTGATATATACTCCTCTACATCCCTTTTTTTCTGTTTCAGTGACCGCATAGATGTTTCAGCAGTTAATTGCTTATATGGGTCGTCATAAAGCTGACCTAGTGCAGAAAAGAAGGATTCTAGGGAGTTCAGAATATCATCATTATTTTCTAGAAATGAGTTAGCCCAACTCCTAGGGTCTGCCCTCAAATAGGAGATGGTGGTCATAACTTTAACATGGTCATTAGGGTAAGTATAGGGTTTTAGTGCGAATAACAAGAGACAGGAATTCTTAAAATCTCTAAATTGTTTTCTATCACCGGAGAACAACTCTGGGAGACTAACTTGAGGTTCCTGGAACCGTGTTCTACTATCAACAAAATCTTTGATGTAAGCTTTTAGCCCCACATTTTCTTGTTTTAGTGTGTTAAGCCCATCAGTTAACAAATCCACTTTCTGGGAAAGAGACTGTATAGTACTTGACATCTCAGCTGGGTCCATATTTGTTTGTTTTGGCTTGATATTCCGTGACAATAGGTTATTACTCTGTAAAGATAAGTAATAGAATTGTTGAACCACAACTGCTGAGTTAAATAATATGTTTGTGTAGCAAGGATTAAACCGGATAGTAACAATAATTACTTTAAGAAAGTAATGTTTTAACCCAGGTATAATCACAGCAATTGATAGGAGGTAATACAAGAGCAAGGAGTTTCTATAGCTGAAAGCTGTAACAAGGAAATACATGCAGCAAGAAATCCTTGTCATATACCACTGAAAGGTAAAACAGAGCAAAGACTGATATAAGCAAGTTAACTGAATTCAGTGACAATTGAGGGTTAATAAAACTCTAGGTATAAGGCAGAGACAAGCTTAATACTGCTGTAATGAAAAGGTACCTGAAAAGAGGACTTATATGAGCACTTAGGGAGAGCGGTCAGTTAGGTGCAAGCTGGATGGAAGTTCAGAGCGGCAGCGCTAGCCGAAGTTGGCGTGTGACGTCACCGCAAGCGGAAGCTGGAGGAGATGAACAGCTGTTCAGCCTAGATGGGCGTAGCAGGAGCGGAGTCAGCTGTAGGCAAGTGGAAATCTGCAGCAGGCAGAGATTTAGATGCATAGGAGCAAGGAGATCCAAAGTTAGAGCAGGCTGAAACACATTAGGGGAATGTGAATCAATATCAAGCAAGGAAAGGATATGGGAGGAGGCTTTTATAGCAGAGAGGAAATTGGTAATTTGATTTAAAGGAACAGATATGGCACTTATGAATAAAGCATAAAGGAGAGAATAAGCATAACATGACAGTGGTGCACAGAAGTGTTGATCAGATTGATGTCAATGCCAGAAATCCTATGCAGATCCCCAGTCCTCAATACTAGTTTCAAATCCATTAAAGGTTTTACAGCAACAACAAAAACTTTATTTAAACTATAAGTAGTAGAGAGTTACATTTTACAGTGTTGTACACGGGCACATTACCACATTAATCTGTTTGTTAAAAACATTCAGCGATAGAGTCTTGGATGCTTATGTTAAACAGAGAAGTAACATCATTTTCCAAGGTGCATCCATATATAACAAACTCCTATAGACAATATTTATCAAGGACAAAGGCATTCTGTGTACAATGGGTAGTGAAGGATTATTGTACTGGGGGGAAATGTTGTGCAAATGATATATATATAAGAACAAAGATACCAAACCTAAGCGCTACATGAATCAGCTCACCCAAATATATGTCACCGCTGTTAGTTGGTCCTCAATCCTCAGCATATAACTTGTGATCTCTTTCCCAGCACAATGGAGAGTGGGTGGATGCAGGGAGACTTGAACTGCTGCAGCTGCTTAATCAGAGTGTCTGCAAACACTCCAGAGAAATGTAGAAATCCAAAAGAATTGAGGAATAGCGCAAAAACAGTCCAAAGACACCTGCTCTTAAAAAGTGTATAAATTTTAATATAATCCAAGATAAAAAGACATCGTAATACAAAAATAAGAGTTAAAAAGTAACTCAGTGTGTACAGAGACACATATATATATATATATATATATATATATATATATATATATATATATATATATATAAAATGGGTTTTCATGTCCCTTTAAGGAACACATATTTGCAAGCCTGAGCGTAAAACGGCTAAATTAGCATAAGGACAGGCAAATAAAATGCTTTCACCTAGATTTAAAGTTTTGCGGCCAAAGGGGTGCATTAGCTACGCGTGTTTTTTTCCCCCCGCACCTTTTAAATAATGCTGGTATTGAGAGTTCTCAAAAGGGCTGCTTTAGGCTCCAAAAAGGGAGCATACAGGCATATTTATGGCCACTTCAACTCTCAATACCAGCGTTGCTTATGGTAGCGGCAAGCTTGAAAAACGTGCTCGTGCACGATTTCCCCATAGGAAACAATGGGGCAGTTTGAGCTGAAAAAAAAAACCTAACACCTGCAAAAAAGCAGCGTTCAGCTCCTAACGCAGCCCCATTGTTTCCTATGGGGAAAAACTTCCTAAGTCTGCACCTAACACCGTAACATGAACCCCGAGTCTAAACACCCCTAACCTTACACTTATTAACCCCTAATCTGCCGCCCCAGCTATTGCTGACACCTGCATTATATTATTAACCCCTAATCTGCCGCTCCGGACACTGCCGCAACCTACATTATCCCTATGAACCCCTAATCTGCTGCCCCTAACACCGCCGACCCCTATATTATATTTATTAACCCCTAATCTGCCCCCCCCCAACGTCGCCGCTACCTTACCTACACTTATTAACCCCTAATCTGCCGACCGGATCTCGCCGCCACTATAATAAATCTATTAACTCCTAAACCACCGCACTCCCGTCTCGCAACCCCTATAATAAATTTTATTAACCCCTAATCTGCCCTCCCTAACATCTTTGACACCTAACTTCAAGTATTAACCCCTAATCTGCCAACCGGACCTCGCCGATACTCTAATAAATGTATTAACCCCTAAAGCTAAGTCTAACACTAACACCCCCTAAGTTAAATTTAATTTAAATCTAACAAAATAAATTAAATCTTATTAAATAAATTAATCCTATTTAAAGCTAAATACTTACCTGTAAAATAAATCCTAATATAGCTACAATATAACGAATAATTATATTGTAGCTATTTTAGCATTTATATTTATTTTACAGGCAACTTACAGGTATTTATTTTAACTAGGTACAATAGCTATTAAATAGTTATTTACTATTTAATAGCTACCTAGTTAAAATTGGCTGATTCAATCAGCCAATCAGATTCAAGTTCAATGGGATTGGCTGATCCAATCAGCCAATCAGATTGAGCTCGCATTCTATTGGCTGTTCTGATCAGCCAATAGAATGCAAGCTCAATCTGATTGGCTGATTCAATCAGCCAATCAGATTTTTCCTACCTTATTCCGATTGGCTGATAGAATCCTATCAGCCAATCGGAAATCGAGGGACGCCATCTTGGATGACGTCACTTAAAGGAACCTTCATTCGTCGTCGGGAGAAGAGGATGTTCCGCGCCGGAGGTCTTGAAGATGGAGCCGCTCCTCGTCGGATGGATGAAAATAGAAGATGCCGCTTGGATGAAGATGTTTGCTGGTCCGGATGTCCTCTTCTGCCCGGATAGGATGAAGACTTCTGCCGCTCCGGATGTCTTCTTTTGATCCATCGCTGCTCGGCTGAGTGAAGACGGCTCAAGGTAGGGAGATCTTCAGGGGGTTAGTGTTAGGGTTTATTTAAGGGGGGTTTGGGTTAGAGTAGGGGTATCTGGGTGGTGGGTTGTAATGTTGGGGGGTGGTATTGTGGTTTTTTTACAGGCAAAAGAGCTGATTTCTTTGGGGCATGCCCCGCAAAAAGCCCTTTTAAGGGCTTGTAAGGTAATAGAGCTGTTAACTTTTTATTTTAGAATAGGGTAGGGCATTTTTTTATTTTGGGGGCTTTATTTTTTAGGTGGCTTAGAGTAGGTGTAATTAGCTTAAAATTCTTGTAATCTTTTTTATTTTTGTTATTTAGTTTAGTTGATTTAATTGTAGGTAGTTTAGTTAATTTATTGATAGTGTAGTGTTAGGTTTAATTGTAACTTAGGTTAGGATTTATTTTACAGGCAATTTTGTAATTATTTTAACTAGGTAGCTATTAAATAGTAAATAACTATTTAATAGCTATTGTACCTAGTTAAAATAAATACAAAGTTGCCTGTAAAATAAATATAAATGCTAAAATAGCTATAATATAATTATACGTTATATTGTAGCTATATTAGGATTTATTTTACAGGTAAGTATTTAGCTTTAAATAGGATTAATTTATTTAATAAGAAATAATTTATTTCGTTA
Source organism: Bombina bombina (assembly GCF_027579735.1). Taxonomy (NCBI): domain Eukaryota; kingdom Metazoa; phylum Chordata; class Amphibia; order Anura; family Bombinatoridae; genus Bombina; species Bombina bombina. Next base: position 160,099,042 of record NC_069505.1, on the reverse strand, counting down.
GATTTAAATTATATTTAATTTAGGTGGGTGTTAGGGGTTAGCTTTAGGGGTTAATACATTTATTATAGTAGCAGCGAGGTCCGGTCGGCAGATTAAGGGTTAATACTTTAAGTTAGGTGGCGGCGACGTTGGGGGGGGGCAGATTAGGGGTTAATAAATATTATGTAGGTGTCGGCAATGTTAGGGGCAGCAGATTAGGGGTACATAGGGATAATGTAGGTTGCGGCGGTGTGCGGTCGGCAGATTAGGGGTTAAAAATATTTATTAGAGTGGCAGCGATGTGGGGGGCCTCAGTTTAGGGGTACATAGGTAGTTTATGGGTGTTAGTGTACTTTAGAGCACAGTAGTTAAGAGCTTTATGAACCGGCGTTAGCCCATAAAGCTCTTAACTCCTGACTTTTTTTCTGCAGCTGGAGTTTTGTTGTTAGAGTTCTAACGCTCACTTCAGCCAAGACTCTAAATACCGGCGTTAGGAAGATCCCATTGAAAAGATACGATACGCAATTGGCGTAAGAGGATCTGCGGTATGGAAAAGTCGCGGCTGGAAAGTGAGCGTTAGACCCTTTCCTGACTGACTATAAATACCAGCGGGCGGCCAAAACCAGCGTTAGGAGCCCTTAAAGCTGCTTTAGACGGCTACCGCAGAACTCTAAATCTAGGCTTTTGTGATTTATATGAAACAAAGGAGACACCCTACATTCGCCTTGTAAGATCGGAGCACATAGTTCAGCTACCCACTATTATTTTAGGGATTCTGTTCACTGGAAAACCTTTCTTCACTTGGTCAGCAATGTTTCAAACTTATTTTACTTTTTTCCCCGTAGTTTGATGTATAGAATAAGATATGATTTGAATCTAGAGAACTGTACTCTGTATTAAACTACCATTAAATACAGTATATTTCCATAATCAACAAATCCATAATAAAAAGACAATGCTAAAGCAAAATTTTACTTAATTCAATTTTCCTTTTCCCTGCATGATGTGAGTCAGTTACAAAATGCAAATAGTATATATAGTGAATTCTTGGACATGCTCAGTAAGAACTGTTGCCTCAGAAAGTGTGCATATAAAAAGATTGTGTGCATTTTGGTAATGGAAGTTAATTGGATATTTTTATTTCAAGTTGCATGCTCTGTCTAAATCGTGAAAGTTTAATTTTGACTTTAACAAATTGGCAATAGTACATGAGTAAAAATTTATTGTGGGGTGTGTCTTGTTAGCTTGCTTGAGTCTGATTTGTAAGTGCCTCAGTATCTACCTTTGTAAAGGAAACCCATACATTTCCATGCTTTTGCTATATCTTTTTAAATGGCTACAAACACTACAGGCGTATTTTGCATCACTCTGGTATTTGTTATATGTTTTAGGCGACTTGCAAGCGGCGTCACAGGCTTGAAGTGCTGAAAAATCAACTTCTGCTCCTACAGAATAAAAAGGAAGAGGAACAGAAACGCCTTGAAGAGAATACAAACTGGCTCCATCGTGTTGAGAATGAAATGAGATTGTTGACTCAAGACAAACAGATTCCAGAGGTAACTGAAGATAATTTCCACCTCTTTGTCTTATTCTCTGTTTTCGCCCCCTGATTTCCAGTTAAATGAGATTAAAGGGACATTAAACACTAAATACATGCTAGATAGAATGATGCATTCAAAGAAAAGATTAGTCCATGACTAACATGTAGATGTATTTCTCTTGTTAAGTGTATCCAGTCCACGGATCATCCATTACTTATGGAATATATTCTCCTTCCCAACAGGAAGCTGCAAGAGTCCACCCACAGCAAAGCTGCTATATAGCTCCTCCCCTAACTGCCATATTCAGTCATTCTCTTGCAAGCCTCAACATAGATAGGAGGTCGTGAGAGTCTGTGGTGCTTTCTACTTAGTTTATTCTTCAATCAAAAGTTTGTTATTTTTAAATGGCACCGGAGTGTGCTGTTTATCTCAGGCAGTATTTGGAAGAAGAATCTGCCTGCGTTTTTCTATGATCTTAGCAGACGTAACTAAGATCCATTTGCTGTTCTCACACATTCTGAGGAGTGAGGTACTTCAGAGGGGGAATGGCGTGCAGGTTTTCCTGCAGATAAGGTATGTGCAGTAAAATATTTTTCTAGGAATGGAATTGACTAAGAAAATACTGCTGATACCGAAGTAATGTAAGTAAAGCCTTAAATGCAGCGATACCGACTGGTATCAGGCTTATTAATAGAGATACATACTCTTATAAAAATGTGTTTTAAAACGTTTGCTGGCATGTTTAATCGTTTTTTAACATATGTTTGGTGATAAAACTTATTGGGGCCTAAGTTTTTTCCACATGGCTGGCTTAAATTTTGCATAGAAACAGTTAACTGAAGCTTCCCACTGTTGGCTGTGGCAGTTTGTTGTGTCTGTTTTTAAAAACGTCTATGTCATTTTTTTGATCTGTTTTTTGCATTAAGGGGTTAATCATCCATTTGCAAGTGGGTGCAATGCTCTGTTACCTTATTACATGTACTGTAAAAATTTCGTTTGTTTTACTGCCTTTTTTTCACTGTTTTTCAAATTTTGACAATTTGTTTCTCTTAAAGGCACAGTAACGTTTTATATATTTGCTTGTTAACTTGATTTAAAGTGTTTTCCAAGCTTACTAATCTCATTATTAGTCTGTTCTAAAATGTCTAACATAGAGGAAGCTCTGTGTTCATTATGTTTTAAAGCCATGGTGGAACCCCAACTTAGAATGTGTACCAGATGTACTGATTTCATGTTAAACAATAAAGATCATTTTTTGTCTTTAAAAACATTATCACCAGAGGATTCTGTCGTGGGGGTAGTTATGCCGACTAACTCTCCCCACGTGTCAGACCTTTTGACTCCCGCTTTAGGGACTCACGCTCAAATGGCGCCAAGTACATCAAGGGCACCCATAGCGTTTCTTTTACCAGGGGATTCTGTCGAGGGGAAAGTTATGCCGACTAACTCTCCCCACGTGTCAGACCCTTCGACTCCCGCTTCAGGGACTCACGCTCAAATGGCGCCAAGTACATCAAGGGCGCCCATAGCGTTTATTTTACAAGACATGGCAAAGGTGGTGAATAATATTCTGGCAGCAGTATTAGTCAGACTACCTGAAATTAAAGGAAAGCAGTTAGCTCTGGGGGTAGATACAGAGCATACAGACGCTTTAAGAACCATGTATGATACTACCTCACAATATGCTTAGTCTGTGGGTGATTTTTTTTTGACTCAGGGAAGATGATTTAACCTGATTCTGATATTTCTACATTTAAAATGTATGCTTGAGAACCTCCACTTGTTGCTCAGGGAGGCTTTGGCTGCTCTGAATGAATGTGTACAATCGCAGGGCCAGAGAAATTGTGTAGACTGGATAAATAATATGCAGTGCCGGTGTGTACTGATGTTTTTTCCAATACCTAAAGAGGTTTACTAAAAATTTTTTATTAAGGAATGGGATAGACCAGGTGTGCCGTTCTCTTCCCCTCCTATTTTTTAGAAGAATGTTTTCTAATAGTTACCACCACACGGGACTTCTGGCAGACAGTTCCTAAGGTGGAGAGAAGAGTTTCTACTCTAGCTAAGCGTACCACTACCTCTGATGAGGACAGTTGTGCTTTTTAGATCCAATGGATAAAAAATGTTTATTCAACAGGGTTTTATCCTGCAGCCCCTTGCATACATTGCTTCTGTCACTGCTGCTGCGGCGTTCTGGGTTGAGTCTCTTGATGAGGCTTTACAGTTAAGCGACTCCATTGGATGAATATATTTGACAAGCTTATGCTAGCCAATTCCTTTGTTTTCTGATGCCTTGTTCATTTGACTAGACTAACGGCTAAGAATTCTGTTTTTTACTATACTGGCGCGCAGAGCGCTATGGCTTATATCATGGTCAGCTGTCGTGACTTTAATAAATAAGCTACTTAACTTCCCTTCAAGGGGCAGACCCTATTCGGGCCTGGTTTGAAGGAGATTATTGCTTATATCACTGGAGGAAAAGGTCATGCCCTTCCTCAGGATAGGTCCAAATCAAGGGCCAAAAAAAAAAAAAAAAAGGTCTAATTTTCGTGCCTTTTAAAAATTTCAGGGCAGGTGTGGCATCCTCTTCCTCTAAGGCAAAACAAGAGGGAATTTTTGCTCAGTCCAAGGCGGTCTGGAGACAATCGGACCTGGAACAAAGATAAGCAGGCCAAGGAGCCTGCTGCTGCCTCTAAGGCAGCATGAAGGAACGGACCCCTATCCGGTAACGGATCCTATAGGGGGCAGACTTTCATTCTTCGCCCAGGCGTGGGCAAGAGATGCCCAGGATCCCTAGGCATTGGAATTTATATCCCAGAGATATCTTCTGGATTTCAAAGATTCCCCCCCAAAAAAAGGGGAGATTTCGCCTTTCACAATTATCTACAAACCAGATAAAGAAGGAGGCATTCTTACATTGTGTACGAGATCCATCCAGTTCCAAGAGAGGAACAGGGACAGAGTTTTTACTCAAATCTGTTTGTGGTTCCCAAGGAGAGGGAACCTTCAGACCTATTTTGGATCTAAAGATCTTAAACAAATTCCTCAGAATTCCGTCATTTAAGATGGAAACTATTCGTACCATCTTAACTATGATCCAGGAGAGTCAATAGAGGACTACAATGGATTTGAAGGATGCTTATCCTCACATTGTGATGCATAAAGATCACCATCGTTTTTCAGGTTTGCCTTTCTAGACAGGCATTACCAGTTTGTAGCTCTTTCCTTTGGGATATCTACAGCCCCAAGAATCTTTATGGAGGTTCTGGGGTCGCTTTGGCGGTCCTTAGACCGCGGGGCATAGAAATGGCCCCTTATTTAGACGACATCCTGATACAGGCGTCAAACATCCAAATTGCCCAGTCTCATACGGACGTAGTACTGGCATTTCTGAGATCACATGGGTGGAAAGTGAACAAGGAAAGAGTTCTCTATCCCCAATCTCAAGGGTTTCCCTCCTAGGGACTCTGATAGATTCTGTAGAAATGAAAATTTACCTGACGGAGTCCAGGTTGTCAAAGTTTCTAAATTTCTGCCGTGTTTTTTCATCCCATCCGCGCCCTTCGGTGGCTCAGTACATTAATGAAATCGGCTTAATGGTAGCGGCAAGGGACATAGTACCGTTTGCACGTCTACATTTCAGACCGCTGCAACTATGCATGCTCAGTCAGAGGAACGGGGATTACACAGATTTGTCCCCCTGTTAAACCTGGACCAAGAGACCAGAGATTCTCTTCTCTGGTGACTATGTCGGGTCCATCTGTCCAAGGGTATGACCTTCCGCAGGTCAGATGGGACAATTGTTACAATAGATGCCAGCCTTTTAGGTTGGGATGCAGTCTGGAACTCCCTGAAGGCTCAGGGATAGTGGACTTAGGAGGAGACCCTCCTTCTAATAAATATTCTGGAACTGGGAGTGATATTCCATGCTCTTCAGACTTGGCCTCAGTTAGCAACTCTGAGGTACATCATACTCAGTCGGACAATATACACGACTGTGGCTTACATCAGCCATCAAGGGGGAACAGAAGTTCCCTAGCGATGTTAGAAGTCTTACAATAATTCACTGGACAGAGACTCACTCTTGTCTATCAGCTATCCATATCCCAGGTGTTGAGAACTGGGAGGTGGATTTTCTAAGTCGTCAGACTTTTCTTCCGGGGGAGTGGGATTTCCTCCGGAGGTCAAGACCAAGCAGGAGAGGGCTTTGGTGTTTTTGACAGCGCCTGCGTAGCCACGCAGGACCTGGTATGCAGATCTGGTGGACATGTCATCCTTTCCATCACGGTCTCTGCTTCTGAGACAGGTCCCTCTACCTCAGGGTCCTTTCAACCATCTAAATAGAATCAATCTGAGATGGACTGCCTGGAGACTGAACGCTTGATGTTATCAAAGCATGGCTTCTCCGAGTCAGTCATTGATACCTTAATACAGACATGAAAGCCTGTCTCTAGGAAAATTGAACATAGATATGGTGTAAATATCTGATTGTTATGAATCCAAGGGTTACTCATGGAGTAAAGTCTGGATTCCCAGGATATTATCTTTTCTCCAAGATGTTTTTGAGAAAAGGGTTGTCAGCTAATTCCTTAAAAGGGGACAGATTTTTACTCTGTCTATTTTTTTGCACAAGCGTCTGGCAGGTATTCTAGACGTTCAGGCATTTGGTCAGGCTTTGGTTAGATCCAAGCCTGTGTTTAAAAATGTTGCTCCGCCATGGAGCTTAAACCTGATTCTTAAGGTTCTTCAAGAAGTTCCGTTTGAACCTTTTTTGTTCCATAGATATCAATCTTTATCTTGGAAAGTTCCTTTTGGGTAGCTAATTCCTCGACTCGTAGAGTCTCCAATTTATCTGTGTTACAATGTGATTCTCCTTATCTGGTCCTTCGTACGGATAAGGTAGTCCTGCGTACCAACCTGGGTTTTTTCCTAAGGTGGTATCTAACAAGTACATCACTCAAGAGATAGTTGTTCCATGCTTGTATCCTAATCCTTCCTCAAAGAAGGAACGTCTATTACACAATATTGGACGTGGTTTGTGCTTTAAAGTTTTACTTACAAGCTACTACAGTTTTCATCAAACGTTCACCTTGTTTGTTGTCTATTCTGGACAGAGGAGAGGTCAAAAGACTTCAGCAGCCTCTCTGTCTTTTTGGTTAAAAAGCATAATTCATTTAGCTTATGAGACTGCTGGACAGCAGCCTCCTGAAGGGATTACAGCTCATTCTACTAGAGCTGTGGTTTTCACTTGGGCCTTTTTTAAATGTGGCTTCTGTTGAACAGATTTACAAGACGGAGTCTTGGTCTGCGCTTCATACTTTTCAAATTTAACAAATTTGATACCTTGCTTCTTCTGAGGCTATTTTTGGGAGAAAGGGTTTTTTACAGGCAGTGGTAACTTCCGTTTAAGTACCTGCCTTGTCCCTCCCATCATCCGTGTACTTTAGCTTTGGTATTGGTATTCCATAAGTAATGGATGATCCGTGGACTGGATACACTTAACAAGAGAAAACATAATTTATGCTTACCTGATAAATTTATTTCTCTTGTAGTGTATCCAGTCCACGGCCCGCCCTGTCACTTTAAGGCAGGTAATTTTTTCATTTGAACTACAGTCACCACTGCACCCTATGGTTTTTCCTTTCTCTGCATGTTTTCGGTCGAATGACTGAATATGGCAGTTAGGGGAGGAGCTATATAGCAGCTTTGCTGTGGGTGGACTCTTGCAGCTTCCTGTTTGGAAGGAGAATATATAACATAAGTAATGGATGATCCGTGGACTGGATACACTACAAGAGAAATAAATTTATCAGGTAAGCATAAATTATGTTTTTTTAAACTTTCATTAGTTGTTTAAAAAGTGACAAAATAAGTGTAAAGTTTTAGTGTCTTTAAAACACTGGGAGCTGCCATGTTGTAACTTGTGTTACCTTCTCTGCTGTGGCCAATTAGGGACAGTTATACATAGGTCATTAGAGTGTGCAGCCAATGGTTGTGCTGGATTTAACAGTGTTCTGCACTTCTATTTCTAATAGGAACTGAAAAGCTCACAATTTCAGAATGGAATTACAGGCAAAGAGGACAAAATAAATAATGAAAGTATATTGCAGAGTTGTTTTATTATATACAATTTATCATTTTATATTACCATCTCAAAGTGTTTAATGTCCCTTTAAATGCCTCTTGGTTCTGTAACCTGCAAATGCTGCAAATCAAGTAGCTGGTTTTGCAGCACTTTGAAAACCTAGGTTACATAGTTTTAGCTTTTTGGCCTCAAGTGGTGAGTGGGATTTGGCTATTGAAGAACAATTGTAGCAAACACGTTGTTTATTTGCTTAAAAAATATTTAGACTTGGTTGATGTACTATTCTATAGGAAGGTGTCTACTGTCCCTTTAAGCTAAGAGTTAAATATATATTTGGGGACTAAAATACATAGTTATATTAAACCCATTTTTTCATGATTCCGATACAGCATGCGATTTTAAGCAACTTTCTAATTTACTCCTATTATCTATTTATCTTTGTTCTCTTTTGGTGTCTTTATTTAAGAAGCAGGAATGAATGCTTAGGAGACGGCTCATTTTTATTTCAGCACCTGGGTGGCGCTTGCTGATTGGTGGCTAAATGTAGCCATCAATTAGCAAGCGCTACCCAGGGTGCTGAAACAAAAATGGGCTGACTTCTAAGTTTACATACCTTTTTCAAATAAAGATGACAAAAGAACGAAGAAAAATTTGCTAATAGGAGTAAATTAGAAAGTTGCTTAAAACTACCTGCTCTATCTGAGTCAAGAACTAAAAAAATTGGGTTTATTATCCCTTTAACATTTTTGCATGATAATGATCCTGCAAAAAAGCCTAATGTATGTAGTTAAAGGGACAGTTTACTCAAAAAATGTCTCCCCTTTAATTTGTTCCCAATGATCCACTTTACCTGTTGGAGTGTATTAAATTGTTTACAAGTATTTCCATTACCCTTATATTGGCATTTGAATTAGTGTATTTAGCCTGTGGTATCCCCATCCATCCTGAAAGTTTTTGGCCACGAGGCCAAGCTGTATTAACACAGCAGTAGAAGAAATTACACTCCCAATGGGTTATAGAAGAGATAAGGTAATACAATTTAAATCTTCCATTGTTCTCTCCAAGTATTGGTGATTGGTTCATGGAAAAATATAAGATTAAAAAGCAGGTATATGTACACAATGTAATAAAGTAATGAGATCTGATTATACCTAGAAGCTCAACCTATTTTATTAGGTTGTGGCTTCAAAACACAAAATCAGCTAATTCATATACACAAATAAACCTTTAAAAAGCAAATCTTATACATTTTATACTCTGCAGCTGGTAAAAAAAAGTAATTGGAAACACATTAAGGGAAAAACAGTTTTACAGTATACTGTCCCTTTAACTGCGATAAATTGAGCTTTTTCATATATATTAATGGTGTTCTGCCCATTCCGTAAATATGTATTTAGTCACTATCATCTATGTTCATATAGCTGGTTTATTTTACTAAAAACAATATGCTTTTAATAGTACTTCTATTTCCATTTTAATTTCCATTGCTTTTTAAATCTTCACTGATTTTGAATGTTAATATTTCATAAGCTTCTCTTGCAAAGTAGCCATGATCCTCATCTATAAATAGCTCCCGTGACATTTTCATTAATAATGTACCAGTAGCAGTAGTTAATTTTAAAGGCCTAGACATAGTTGGGCATTTTATCCTCTGTGTCTTTGGAGTGAGCTGAACAGGTTTTCAGTCAGTATGAAAATACATATTCTGCTTTTTTTCCCCATCTCTGTCTCTCCAGGAGCTGTCTAGAGATTTGCAGTATTGCCACTTAAAGTTAGAGGTAACCGATTTAAAATCACAAATTGATCACATGACTCGGCTTGTGTCCCTTCAGGAACGAGAAAACAAACACAATGAAAAGTAGGTGTATATCTGCTTTTAAGCCACTACTAAAATAGTTCTCTTTTTTTACACTCTTTTATCTCTCTACATGTGTGTCCATAGAGTTTCTAACTCCTAGATTTTGTAAAAATTTGTCTAGCCCTGTATTAGCGCATGTGATTTTTGCATTACTGACTAACTATCCCTTTAACCCCCACACAAAGGCCAGATTACAAGATGAGCGCAAAATATTGCTTCCGCAAATGTGATCTTTGCGCTCAACTGAGTAATACTAAGGCACATAAATGTGCGCTGGTATTACAAGTGAGGTGCAATATGAACGCGGCCCTACGTTTGCATTGCACCATTGCGCTCATGAGAGCATGCTTCCATAGGCTCCAATAGAGCCTCATTCTCATGCTGCGAGACACAGCCTACAGGGGCTTAGAAACGGGCAACTTTAGGGGTTACAAAGTATATTAATATAACAATGTTGGATATGCAAAGCTGGGGAATGGTATTATACATCTTTTTAAACTAAAAAAAAACAGGTATACTCTCTCTTTACGCACTGACCCATGTGTCTATAGAGAGGGATAACGATGGTGAGTGCTTTGTGTATAGAAAGAGATAAGTAAATCTGCTGTGCCTGGAGTCTCTTCCTATTTAAAATGAGCATGTTCTTAAGAACTATGGCCTGATGTTTCATTGAGAAAAAACATCTTTTTTTTCAAATGCAAAAATAACCTAAAAGATCTGTAATGTAAATGTGGCATGCTAAAGCGAATTTGAGTAAGCCATTTGTTTCCTTCGAAATTGTTTTAACACTGTTAATCGTTTTAGATGCATTTTTCTTTGCTTTTGTACATACGTTTTGGAAGCTGACATATATCTTTCTTTATATGTGATGCATATTAAAGGGACAATCTAGTCAGAATTAAACTTTCATGATTCAGATAGGGAATGCAATTTTATGCAACTTTCCAATTTACTTTTATCATCAAATTTGCTTTGTTCGCTTGTTATTCTTTTTTGAAAGCTAAACTTAGGTAGGCTCATATGCTAATTTCTAACTCCATCAAGGCCGCCTCTTATCTCAGTGCATTTTGACAATTTTTCTCCTGTTAAGTGTAGTCAGTCCACGGGTCATCCATTACTTATGGGATTATATCTCCTCCCTAACAGGAAGTGCAAGAGGATCACCCAAGCAGAGCTGCTATATAGCTCCTCCCCTCTACGTCATACCCAGTCATTCTCTTGCACCTAACTAATAGATAGGACGTGTGAGAGGACTGTGGTTGTTAAACTTAGTTTTTATTTCTTCAATCAAAAGTTTGTTATTTTAAACAGCACCGGAGTGTGTTGTTTTTTCTCAGGCAGCATTAGAAGAAGAATCTACCTGAGTTTGTGTATGATCTTAGCGGTCGTAACTAAGATCCATTTGCTGTTCTCGGCCATTCTGAGGAGTGAGGTAACTTCAGAACAGGGGACAGCGGGCAGGGTTCACCTGCAAGGAGGTATGTTGCAGTATATTATTTTCTAAGGAATGGAATTGACTGAGAAAATACTGCTAATACCGATGTAATGTAAGTGCAGCCTTAAATGCAGTAGTAGCGACTGGTATCAGGCTGATATGTATGTATATTTACACTGTGGTATTTCTAGGGAATGGAACTTCACTAAGAAAATACTGTATACATTTAACTTATATTTCAGCCTCCACTGCAGTGAAAGCGACTAGCAGCAGGCTTATTAATAACATTTCATAATTTTATTTTTAAACGTTTACTGGCATGTTAATCGTTTTTCTCTGAGGTACTTGGTGATAAAACTTTATGGGCATTATTTTACCACATGGCTGTCGTTTGTTTATGAATAAAATCAGTTTACTGAGCTTCCCCACTGTTGTATTATGAGTGGGAGGGGCCTATTTTGGCTCTTTATTGCGCAGTAAAAATTCAGTCACAGTCTTCCTATTTCTTCCTCCATGATCCAGGACGTCTCTACAGAGCCCAGGGGTCTCCAAAACTAGTTTTGAGGGAGGTAATCACTCACAGCAGACCTGTGAGACTGTGTTTTGACTGTGATAAAAACGTTTATTTTAAATTGTTATCCGTTTTTTGGGTACTAAGGGGTTAATCATCCATTTGCTGGTGGGTGCAATCCTTTGCTAACTTAATACATTTACTGTGAAAATTTGGTTGCTATAACTAATTTGATTCATTGTTATTTCAACTGTGACAGTTTTTTTGTTCTTCTTAAAGGCACAGTAACGTTTTTTATATTGCTTGTAAATTTATTTGAAAAGTATTTTCCAAGCTTGCTAGTTTCATTGCTAGTTTGTTTAAACATGTCTGACACAGAGGAATCTCTTTGTGCAATATGTTTAAAGGCCAATGTGGAGCCCAATAGAAATTTGTGTACTAATTGCATTGATTCTACTTTAAATAAAAGCCAATCTGTACATGTAAAGAAAATTTCACCAGACAACGAGGGGGAAGTTATGCCGACTAACTCTCCTCACGTGTCAGTACCTTCGCCTCCCGCTCAGGAGGTGCGTGATATTGTGGCGCCAAGTACATCAGGGCGGCCCTTACAAATCACTTTGCAAGACATGGCTAATGTTATGACTGAAGTACTATCTAAATTGCCAGAATTTAGGGGTAAACGCGATCACTCTGGGGTAAGAACAGAGTGCGCTGATAATATTAAAACCATGTCTGATACTGCGTCACAATTTCCAGAACATGAGGACGGAGAGCTTCATTCTGTGGGTGACGGATCTGATCCAAGTAAAGTGGACTCAGACATTTCTAATTTTAAATTTAAGCTTGAGAACCTCCGTGCATTACTAGGGGAGGTATTAGCGGCTCTGAATGATTGTAACACGGTTGCAATTCCAGAGAAATTATGTAGGCTGGATAGATACTATGCGGTACCGGTGTGTACTGACGTTTTTCCTATACCTAAGAGGCTTACAGAAATTATTAACAAGGAGTGGGATAGGCCCGGTGTGCCTTTTTCACCCCCTCCTATATTTAGAAAAATGTTTCCAATAGATGCCACCACACGGGACTTATGGCAGACGGTCCCTAAGGTGGAGGGAGCAGTTTCTACTCTGGCTAAGCGCACCACTATCCCGGTGGAGGATAGCTGTGCTTTCTCTTGTTAAGTGTATCCAGTCCACGGATCATCCATTACTTATGGGATATATTCTCCTTCCCAACAGGAAGTTGCAAGAGTCCACCCACAGCAAAGCTGCTATATAGCTCCTCCCCTAACTGCCATTACCAGTCATTCTCTTGCAAGTCTCAACATAGATAGGAGGTCGTGAGAGTCTTTGGTTTTTTATACTTAGTTTATTTCTTCAATCAAAAGTTTGTTATTTTTAAATGGCACCGGAGTGTGCTGTTTATCTCAGGCAGTATTTGGAAGAAGAATCTGCCTGCGTTTTTTCTATGATCTTAGCAGACGTAACTAAGATCCAGTTGCTGTTCTCACACATTCTGAGGAGTAAGGTACTTCAGAGGGGGAATGGCGTGCAGGTTTTCCTGCAAATAAGGTATGTGCAGTAAAATATTTTTCTAAGGAATGGAATTGACTAAGAAAATACTGCTGATACCGAAGTAATGTAAGTACAGCCTTTAAATGCAGTGAAAGCGACTGGTACCAGGCTGATTGATAGAGATATATGCTAAGGTATGTGCAGTAATATATTTCTCCAACATAGGTGTGTCCGGTCCACGGCGTCATCCTTACTTGTGGGATATTCTCTTCCCCAACAGGAAATGGCAAAGAGCCCAGCAAAGCTGGTCACATGATCCCTCCTAGGCTCCGCCTACCCCAGTCATTCTCTTTGCCGTTGTACAGGCAACATCTCCACGGAGATGGCTTAGAGTTTTTTAGTGTTTAACTGTAGTTTTTATTATTCAATCAAGAGTTTGTTATTTTGAAATAGTGCTGGTATGTACTATTTACTCAGAAACAGAAAAGAGATGAAGATTTCTGTTTGTATGAGGAAAATGATTTTAGCAACCGTCACTAAAATCCATGGCTGTTCCACACAGGACTGTTGAGAGCAATTAACTTCAGTTGGGGGAACAGTGAGCAGTCTCTTGCTGCTTGAGGTATGACACATTCTAACAAGACGATGTAATGCTGGAAGCTGTCATTTTCCCTATGGGATCCGGTAAGCCATGTTTATTAAGATCGTAAATAAGGGCTTCACAAGGGCTTATTAAGACTGTAGACTTTTTCTGGGCTAAATCGATTCATTATTAACACATATTTAGCCTTGAGGAATCATTTATTCTGGGTATTTTGATATAATAATATCGGCAGGCACTGTTTTAGACACCTTATTCTCTGGGGCTTTCCCAAATCATAGGCAGAGCCTCATTTTCGCGCCGGTGTTGCGCACTTGTTTTTGAGAGGCATGACATGCAGTCGCATGTGAGAGGAGCTCTGATACTTAGAAAAGACTTTCTGAAGGCGTCATTTGGTATCGTATTCCCCTTTGGGCTTGGTTGGGTCTCAGCAAAGCAGATACCAGGGACTGTAAAGGGGTTAAAGTTAAGAACGGCTCCGGTTCCGTTATTTTAAGGGTTAAAGCTTCCAAATTTGGTGTGCAATACTTTTAAGGCTTTAAGACACTGTGGTGAAAATTTGGTGAATTTTGAACAATTCCTTCATGTTTTTTCGAAATTGCAGTAATAAAGTGTGTTCAGTTTAAAATTTAAAGTGACAGTAACGGTTTTATTTTAAAACGTTTTTTGTACTTTGTTATCAAGTTTATGCCTGTTTAACATGTCTGAACTACCAGATAGACTGTGTTCTGAATGTGGGGAAGCCAGAATTCCTATTCATTTAAATAAATGTGATTTATGTGACAATGACAATGATGCCCAAGATGATTCCTCAAGTGAGGGGAGTAAGCATGGTACTGCATCATTCCCTCCTTCGTCTACACGAGTCTTGCCCACTCAGGAGGCCCCTAGTACATCTAGCGCG
>NC_069505.1:160002422-160084508 GCF_027579735.1 Bombina bombina | reverse complement strand
GCCAGGATCAAACAGGAGAGAGCATCGGTGATTCTAATAGCGCCTGCGTGGCCACGCAGGACCTGGTATGCAGATCTAGTGGACATGTCGTCCTGTCCACCATGGTCTCTGCCTCTGAGACAGGACCTTCTGGTTCAGGGTCCTTTCAAACATCAAAATCTAATGTCTCTGAGGCTGACTGCATGGAGATTGAACGCTTGATTCTATCAAAGCGTGGATTCTCGGAGTCAGTGATTGATGCCTTAATACAGGCTAGGAAACCTGTTACCAGGAAAATTTACCATACAATATGGCGTAAATACTTGCATTGGTGCGAATCCAAGAGTTACTCATGGAGTAAGGTTAGGATTTCTAGGATATTGTCTTTTCTACAAGAAGGTTTAGAAAAGGGTTTATCTGCTAGTTCGTTAAAGGGACAGATCTCAGCTCTGTCCATCCTTTTACACAAACGTCTGTCAGAAGTTCCAGACGTTCAGGCCTTTTGTCAGGCTTTGGCCAGGATTAAGCCTGTGTTTAAAACTGTTCTTCAGGCAGTGGTTCCTTCCGTGTAAAGGTCCTGCCTGTCCCTCCCGTCATCCGTGTACTTTTAGCTTTGGTATTGGTATCCCATAAGTAATGGATGACCCGTGGACTGACTACACTTAACAGGAGAAAACATAATTTATGCTTACCTGATAAATTCCTTTCTCCTGTAGTGTAGTCAGTCCACGGCCCGCCCTGTTTTTACGGCAGGTCTAAATTTTAAATTAAACTCCAGTCACCACTGCACCCTATAGTTTCTCCTTTCTCGTTTGGTTTCGGTCGAATGACTGGGTATGACGTAGAGGGGAGGAGCTATATAGCAGCTCTGCTTGGGTGATCCTCTTGCACTTCCTGTTAGGGAGGAGATATAATCCCATAAGTAATGGATGACCCGTGGACTGACTACACTACAGGAGAAAGGAATTTATCAGGTAAGCATAAATTATGTTATTTACATCTAGACACTGCTAGTTCATGTGTGCCATATAGATAACATTGTGCTCACTCCCGTGGAGTTATTTTTGAGTCAGAACTGATTGGCTGAAATGCAAAAGAACTGACATAAGGGGGCAGTCTGCAGAGGCTTAGATACAAGGTAATCACAGAGGTAAAAAGGATATTGATATAACCATGTTGTTATGCATAACTGGGGAATGTCTAATAAAGGGATTATCTATCTTTTTAAACAATAACAATTTTGGAGTAGACTGTCCCTTTGACATGCTATTCAAAATCTTTGCTTTTTTTCCAGGGGTTTAATTTATTCTAAAAATGTTGCTTTGTATTTGTTTAGTGTAAAACCATCCTGTAATTGCTACCTGTACTTTCCATAAAATCTTAATTATTCAGTTGAATTTAAAGAGATTGATAAAAGGACTCCAAGATTCTATTGTCTCCCTATCTTTGTTATGTGCGCTCGAGCACAGCAATAAACAGTGTTTCTCTTGTAAGGTGTATCCAGTCCACGGATCATCCATTACTTGTGGGATATTCTCCTTCCCAACAGGAAGTTGCAAGAGGATCACCCACAGCAGAGCTGCTATATAGCTCCTCCCCTAACTGCCATATCCAGTCATTCTCTTGCAACTCTCAACAAGCATGGAGGTAGTGAGAGGAAAGTGGTGAAATGTAGCTTTTATCTTGCTTCAATCAAAAGTTTATTTTTAAATGGTACCGGAGTTGTACTATTTTGTCCCAGGCAGAAAAATAGAAGAATCTGCCTTTGAAGATGTGAATGCTAGAAAATGCTGCTGATACCAAATTTGTGTAAGGTAAGCCTGAATACAGTGATTTAATAGCGACTGGTATCATGCTTACTTTCTGAGGTAATACTCTTTTATATTTACAATATAAAATGTTTGCTGGCATGTTTAAACGTTTTTATATATACTTTGGTGATAAAACTTTGCAAGCACATGGCCTTAAAGATTCACTGTTTATTTTGGTGCTCAAACACACACTACATTAAAGGGACATAAAACCCCAAACTGATTCAGATAGCGCATGCAGTTTTAAGCAACTTTCTAATTTACTTTCTAATTTGCTTCATTCTCTTGGTATCTTTTGTTGAAAAGCATGGGCATAATCTCAGGCGTGCACACGCGTCTGAAGCACTATATGGCAGCAGTTTTTCAGTAATGTCATCCGTTTGCAAGAGCACTAGATGGCAGCTCTATTTCCTGCTATGTAGTGCTCCAGACCCATACCTAGGTATATCTTCAACAAAGAATACCACAAAGAAAATTTGGTGATAGAAGTAAATTGCAAACAGTTTAAAATTGTATGCCTTGTCTGAATCACAAAAGAAAATGTTTGGGTTTCGTGTCCCTTTAAAATCTGTAGAGTGGGCAGTACCAATCCGTTTTCTCTAAACTGGGTGTGGGAAAAACTTTAAAGATGGGAGCGTTTTTTTGGGGGGGTCTCAAATGTACTTTCATAAGCTTAAAAAAGTAGCAGAGAGGTAATAATTACAAAATAATTAATATTGTAAGGTGTATCCAGTCCACGGATCATCCATTACTTGTGGGATATTCTCATTCCCAACAGGAAGTGGCAAGAGGACACCCACAGCAGAGCTGTAATATAGCTCCTCCCCTAACTGTCATAGCCAGTCATTCTCTTGCAACTCTCAACAAGCAAGGACGTTGTAGGAGAGAGTGGTTAAATATAGCTAGTTTATTTTCTTCAATCAAAAGTTTGTTATTTTTAAATAGTACCGGAGTTGTGCTATTTTATCTCAGGCAGTAAATAGAAGAAGAATCTGCCTGAGGTTTCTATGATCTTAGCAGGTTGTAACTAAGATCCATTGCTATTCTCACATATGTCTGAGGGGATTACACAGATGAGGTAACTTCAGCGAGAGAATGGCGTGCAGTTTATTCTGCTATCAGGTATGTGCAGTTATAATTTTTTCTAGAGATGGAAAACACTAGAAAATGCTGCTGATACCGGATTTATGTAAGTTAAGCCTGAATACAGTGATTTAATAACGACTGGTATCATGCTTACTCCCAGGGGTAATACCCTTATGATATTGCAATATAAAACGTTTGCTGGCATGTTTAATCGTTTTTATGTATGCTTTGGTGATAAAACTTTATTGGGGCCTAGTTTCTCCAACATTGGTGTGTCCGGTCCACGGCGTCATCCTTACTTGTGGGATATTCTCTTCCCCAACAGGAAATGGCAAAGAGTCCCAGCAAAGCTGGTCACATGATCCCTCCTAGGCTCCGCCCACCCCAGTCATTCTCTTTGCCGTTGCACAGGCAACATCTCCACAGAGATGGTTAAGAGTTTTTTGGTGTTTAAATGTAGTTTTATTCTTCTATCAAGTGTTTGTTATTTTAAAATAGTGCTGGTATGTACTATTTACTCTGAAACAGAAAAGGATGAAGATTTCTGTTTGTAAGAGGAAGATGATTTTAGCAGACAGTAACTAAAATCGATTGCTGTTTCCACACAGGACTGTTGAGATGAAGTAACTTCAGTTGGGGGAAACAGTTAGCAGTCTTTTCTGCTTAAGGTATGACTAGCCATATTTCTAACAAGACCATGTAATGCTGGAAGGCTGTCATTTCCCCTCATGGGGACCGGTAAGCCATTTTCTTAGTTAAACATAAAAGAATAAAGGGCTTCAAAAAGGGCTTAAAAACTGGTAGACATTTTTCTGGGCTAAAACAATTGCTTTACTAGGCATTTCTCCAACATAGGTGTGTCCGGTCCACGGCGTCATCCTTACTTGTGGGATATTCTCTTCCCCAACAGGAAATGGCAAAGAGCCCAGCAAAGCTGGTCACATGATCCCTCCTAGGCTCCGCCTACCCCAGTCATTCTCTTTGCCGTTGTACAGGCAACATCTCCACGGAGATGGCTTAGAGTTTTTTAGTGTTTAACTGTAGTTTTTATTATTCAATCAAGAGTTTGTTATTTTAAAATAGTGCTGGTATGTACTATTTACTCTGAAACAGAAAAGAGATGAAGATTTCTGTTTGTATGAGGAAAATGATTTTAGCAACCGTTACTAAAATCCATGGCTGTTCCACACAGGACTGTTGAGAGGAATTAACTTCAGTTGGGGGAACAGTGAGCAGTCTTTTGCTGCTTGAGGTATGACACATTCTAACAAGACGATGTAATGCTGGAAGCTGTCATTTTCCCTATGGGATCCGGTAAGCCATTTTTATTCAGATAGTAAATAAGGGCTTCACAAGGGCTTATTAAGACTGTAGACATTTTCTGGGCTAAATCGATCATATTTACACATATTTAGCCTTGAGGAATCATTTAATCTGGGTATTTTTTGTAAAATAATATCGGCAGGCACTGTTTTAGTCTATAGGGGGCTTTCCCTAATCATAGTCAGAGCTCATTTTCGCGCCGGTATGGCGCACTTTGTTTTTGAGAACAGCATGACATGCAGCTGCATGTGTGTGGAGCTCTGATACATAAGAAAAGTCTTTCTGAAGGCATTATTTGGTATCGTATTCCCTTTTGGGCTCTGGTTGGGTCCTCAGCAAAGCAGATTCCAGCGACTGTAAAGGGGGGGTTAGAATATAAAAAAACGGCTCCGGTTCCGTTATTTTAAGGTTAAAGCTTCCAAATTTGGTGTGCAATACTTTTAAAGGCTTTAAGACACTGTGGTGAAATTTTGGTGAATTTTGGACAATTCCTTCATACTTTTTCGCATTGCAGTAATAAAGTGGTGTTCAGTTTTAAAATTTTAAAGTGACAGTTAACGGTTTTATTTTAAAACGTTTTTTGTGCTTTGTTATCAAGTTTATGCCTGTTTAACATGTCTGAACTACCAGATAGATTATGTTCTGACTGTGGGGAAAGCCAAGGTTCCTTCTCATTTAAAATAGTATGTGATTTATGTCATAAAAAATTTAGAAAAAATGATGCCCAAGATGATTCCTCAAGTGAGGGGAGTAAGCATGGGTACTGCATCATCCCCTCCTTCGTCTACACCAGTCTTGCCCATACAGGAGGCCCCTAGTACATCTAGCGCGCCAATACTCCTTACTATGCAACAATTAACGGCTGTAATGGATAATTCTATCAAAAACATTTTAGCCAATATGCCCACTTATCAGCGAAAGCGCGACTTGCTCTGTTTTAGAAAATTACTGAAGAGCATGAGAACGCTGGATGATTTTGTTTCTGAAGGGCCCCTACACCAGTCTGAGGGGAGCCAGGGAGGGTTTTGTCTGAGGGGAGAAATTTCAGATCAGGAAAAATTTCTCAACAGGCTGAACCTGATGTGATTACTTTTAAATTTAAGTTGGAACATCTCCGCGCTCTGCTTAAGGAGGTGTTATCCAATTTGGATGATTGTGATTATCTGGTCATTCCAGAAACACTATGTAAAATGACAAGTTCCTAGAGGGCCACCGGGGCCCCCCGAAGCTTTTCCTATACCCAAGCGGGGGTGGCGTACATTGTAATAAAGAATGGGGACAGGCCCGGTATACCTTTCGTACCTCCCCCCATATTTAAAGAAAATTGTTTCCGTATAGTCGACCCCAGAAAGGACTTATGGCAGACAGTCCCCAAGGTCGAGGGGGCGTTTCTTACTCTAAACAAGCGCACCACTATACCCAATAGAAGATAGTTTGTACTTTCCAAGATCCTATGGATAAAAAATTAGAAGGTTTGCTAAAAAAGATGTTTGTTCAGCAAGGTTACCTTCCTACAACCAATTGCATGCATTGTCCCTGTCACTAACAGCCGCGTGTTTCTGGCATCGATTGAGCTAGAAAAAAGGCGATTATTAGTATTTCTTCTTCTTATGGAGGAGATTATGGACAGAATTCGTGCTCATAATTGGCTAATTCTTTCACCCTAGACGCCGACCTTAGCAATGGGCTAGGTAGCGGCGAAAAAATTCTGGGTTTGCTTATTGTGCGCGCGAGAGCGCTTTGGTTAAAATCTTGGTCAGCGGATGCGGCTTCCAAGAACATATTGCTTGACATTCCTTTCAAGGGGAAAACACTGGTTTGGGCCCTGACTTGAAAGAGATTATATCTGATATCACTGGGGGACAAGGGCCACGCCCTTCCTCAGGATAGGTCTTTCAAGGCCAAAAATAAACCTAAATTTTCGTCCCTTTCGCAGAAACGGACCAGCCCCAAGGTGCTACGTCCTCTAAGCAGGAGGGTAATACTTCGCAAGCCAATCCAGCCTGGAGAATGCAAGGCTGGAACAAATGGAAAGCAGGCCAAGAGACCTGCCACTGCTCCCAAGACAGCATGAGATGCGGCCCCCGATCCGGGACCAGGATTTGGTGGGGGGCAGACTCTCTCTCTTCACTCAGGCTTGGGCAAGAGATGTTCTGGATCCTTGGGCGCTAGAAATAGTCTCCCAAGGTTATCTTCTGGAGGTGATTCATCCTGTTCCATGATAAGAACAAGGGATGGGGGTTCTACCCCAATCTGTTCGTAGTTCCCAAAAAAAGAGGGGAACGTTCAGACCAATCTTAGATCTCAAGATCCTAAACAAGTTTCTCAAGGTTCCATCGTCCAAAATGGAAACCATTTGAACAATCCTTCCATCCAGGAAGGTCAATTCTTGACCACGGTGGATTTAAAGGATGCGTATCTACATATTCCTATCCACAAGGGAACATCATCGGGTTCCTAAGGTTTCGCATTCCTGGACAAGCATTACCAGTTCGTGGCGCTTCCTTTCGGGATTAGCCACTGCTCCAAGGATTTTCACAAAGGTACTAGGGTCCCCTTCTGGCGGTGCTAAGACCAAGGGGCATTGCTGTAGTACCTTACTTGGACGACATTCTGATTCAAGCGTCGTCCCTTCCTCAAGGCAAAGGCTCACACCGGACATAGTCCTGGCCTTTCTCAGATCTCACGGAGGAAAGGTGAACGTGGAAAAGAGGTTCTCTATCTCCGTCGACAAGAGTTCCCTTCTTGGGAACAATAATAGACTCCTTAGAAATGAGGATTTTTCTGGCAGAGACCAGAAAAACAAAACTTCTAAACTCTTGTCGGATACTTCATTCCGTTCCTCTTCTTTCCATAGCGCAGTGCATGGAAGTGATAGGTTTGATGGTAGCGGCAATGGACATAGTTCCTTTTGCGCGCATTCATCTAAGACCATTACAACTGTGTATGCTCAGTCTGTGGAATGGGGTGGGGACTATACAGAGACTCACTCCGTTGGTGGCTGTCCTGGACAACATGTCACAAGGGGTGACCTCCCGTAGACCAGAGTGGGTCATTGTCACGACCAACGCCAGTCTGATGGGCTGGGGCGCGGTCTGGGGGATCCCTGAAGGCTCAGGGTTTTTGGTCTAGGGAAGAATCTCTTCTACCGATAAATGTTCTGGAACTGAGAGCGATATTCAATGCTCTCAAGGCTTGGCCTCAGCTAGCGAGGGCCAAGTTCATACGGTTTCAATCAGACAACATGACGACTGTTGCGTACATTAACCATCAGGGGGGAACAAGGAGTTCCCTGGCGATGGAAGTAGTGACCAAAATCATTCATGGGCGGAGACTCGCTCCTGCCACCTGTCTGCAATCCACATCCCAGGAGTGGAAAATTGGGAAGGCGATTTTCTGAGTCGTCGGACATTGCATCCGGGGAGTGGGGAACTCCATCCGGAAATCTTTGCCCAAATCACTCAACTGTGGGGCATTCCAGACATGGATCTGATGGCCTCTCGTCAGAACTTCAAGGTTCCTTGCTACGGGTCCAGATCCAGGGATCCCAAGGCGACTCTAGTAGATGCACTAGTAGCACCTTGGACCTTCAAACTAGCTTATGTATTCCCCGCCGTTTCCTCTCATCCCCAGGCTGGTAGCCAGGATCAATCAGGAGAGGGCGTCGGTGATCTTGATAGCTCCTGCGTGGCCACGCAGGACTTGGTATGCAGATCTGGTGAATATGTCATCGGCTCCACCATGGAAGCTACCTTTGAGACGAGACCTTCTTGTTCAAGGCCGTTCGAACATCCGAATCTGGTCCCACTCCAGCTGACTGCTTGGAGATTGAACGCTTGATCTTATCAAAGCGAGGGTTCTCAGATTCTGTTATTGATACTCTTGTTCAGGCCAGAAAGCCTGTAACTAGAAACATTTACCACTAAATTTGGAAAAAATATATCTGTTGGTGTGAATCTAAAGGATTCCCTTGGGACAAGGTTAAGATTCCTAAGATTCTATCCTTCCTTCGAGAAGGATTGAAAAAAGGATTATCTGCAAGTTCCTTGATGGGACAGATTTCTGCCTTGTCTGTGTTACTTCACAAAAAGCTGGCAGCTGTGCCAGATGTTCAAGCCTTTGTTCAGGCTCTGGTTAGAATCAAGCCTGTCTACAAACATTTGACTCCTCCTTGGAGTCTCAACTTAGTTCTTTCAGTTCTTCAGGGGGTTCCGTTTTGAACCCTTACATTCCGTTGCAATTTCTTCTGCTAGAAGAGTTTCAGAATTATCTGCTCTGCAGTGTTCTCCTCCTTATCTGGTGTTCCATGCAGATAAGGTGGTTTTACGTACTAAACCTGGTTTTCTTCCAAAAGTTGTTTCTAACAAAAACATTAACCAGGAGATAGTCGTGCCTTCTCTGTGTCCGAAACCAGTTTCGAAGAAGGAACGTTTGTTGCACAATTTGGATGTTGTTCGCGGCTCTAAAATTCTATTTAGATGCTACAAAGGATCTTAGACAAACATCTTCCTTGTTTGTTGTGTATTCTGGTAAAAGGAGAGGTCAAAAAGCAACTTCTACCTCTCTCTCTTTTTGGATTCAAAGCATCATCAGATTGGGCTTACGAGACTGCCGGACGGCAGCCTCCTGAAAGAATCACAGCTCATTCCACTAGGGCTGTGGCTTCCACATGGGCCTTCAAGAACGAGGCTTCTGTTGATCAGATATGTAGGGCAGCGACTTGGTCTTCACTGCACTCTTTTACCAAATTTTACAAGTTTGATATTTTTGCTTCTTCTGAGGATATTTTTGGGAGAAAGGTTTTGCAAGCCGTGGTGCCTTCCATTTAGGTGACCTGATTTGCTCCCTCCCTTCATCCGTGTCCTAAAGCTTTGGGTATTGGTTCCCACAAGTAAGGATGACGCCGTGGACCGGACACACCTATGTTGGAGAAAACAGAATTTATGTTTACCTGATAAATTACTTTCTCCAACGGTGTGTCCGGTCCACGGCCCGCCCTGGTTTTTTAATCAGGTCTGATATTTATTTTCTTTAACTACAGTCACCACGGTCTCATATGGTTTCTCCTATGCAAATATTCCTCCTTAACCGTCGGTCGAATGACTGGGGTAGGCGGAGCCTAGGAGGGATCATGTGACCAGCTTTGCTGGGCTCTTTGCCATTTCCTGTTGGGGAAGAGAATATCCCACAAGTAAGGATGACGCCGTGGGACCGGGACACACTCCCGTTGGAGAAAGTAATTTATCAGGTAAACATAAATTCTGTTATTATGCAGATTCTAACTATTATTGGTATTATAATCTTGGGGAACGTTTAGAAAAACGGCAGGCACTGTGTTGGACACCTTTTTCAGATGGGGGCCTTTCTAGTTA
Source organism: Bombina bombina (assembly GCF_027579735.1). Lineage (NCBI taxonomy): Eukaryota > Metazoa > Chordata > Amphibia > Anura > Bombinatoridae > Bombina > Bombina bombina. The sequence continues at coordinate 160,074,937 of NC_069505.1, read as the reverse complement.
TAGACAGAGCCTCATTCTGGGACTGTAATAGGGGGTTAAAATGTAAAAACGGCTCCGGTTCCGTTAATTTAAGGGTTAAAGCTCTGAAATTTGGTGTGCAATACTTTTAATGCTTTAAGACACTGTGTTGAAATTTTGGTGAATTTTGAACAATTCCTTCATACTTTTTCACATATTCAGTAATAAAGTGTTTTCAGTTTGAAATTTAAAGTGACAGTAACGGTTTTATTTTAAAACGTTTTTTGTGCTTTGTTGACAAGTTTAAGCCTGTTTAACATGTCTGTACCATCAGATAAGCTATGTTCTATATGTATGAAAGCCAATGTGTCTCCCCATTTAAATTTATGTGATAATTGTGCCATAGTGTCCAAACAAAGTAAGGACAGTAATGCAACAGATAATGATATTGCCCAAGATGATTCCTCAAATGAGGGGAGTAAACATGATACTACATAATCCCCTACTGTGTCTACACCAGTTATGCCCACACAGGAGGCCCCTAGTACATCTAGTGCGCCAATACTTATTACCATGCAACAATTAACGGCTGTAATGGATAACTCCATAGCAAATCTTTTATCCAAAATGCCTACTTATCAGAGAAAGCGCGATTGCTCTGTTTTAAACACTGAAGATCAAGAGGACGCTGATGATAACTGTTCTGACATACCCTCACACCAATCTCAAGGGGCCATGAGGGAGGTTTTGTCTGATGGAGAAATTTCAGATTCAGGAAAAATTTCTCATCAAGCTGAACCTGATGTTGTGACATTTAAATTTAAATTAGAACATCTCCGCGCACTGCTTAAGGAGGTGTTATCTACTCTGGATGATTGTGACAATTTGGTCATTCCAGAGAAATTATGTAAGATGGACAAGTTCCTAGAGGTTCCGGTGCCCCCCGACGCTTTTCCTATACCCAAGCGGGTGGCGGGCATAGTAAATAAAGAGTGGGAAAGGCCCGGCATACCTTTTGTTCCCCCCCTATATTTAAGAAATTATTTCCTATAGTCGACCCCAGAAAGGACTTATGGCAGACAGTCCCCAAGGTCGAGGGGGCGGTTTCTACTCTAAACAAACGCACTACTATTCCTATCGAAGATAGTTGTGCTTTCAAAGATCCTATGGATAAGAAATTAGAGGGTTTGCTTAAAAAGATTTTTGTTCAGCAAGGTTACCTTCTACAACCAATTTCATGCATTGTTCCTGTCACTACGGCAGCGTGTTTCTGGTTCGAGGAACTAGAAAAATCGCTCAGTAAAGAATCTTCGTATGAGGAGGTTATGGACAGAGTTCAAGCACTTAAATTGGCTAACTCTTTTGTTTTAGATGCCGCTTTGCAATTAGCTAGATTAGCGGCAAAAAAATTCAGGGTTTGCTGTCGTGGCGCGCAGAGTGCTTTGGCTAAAGTCTTGGTCAGCGGATGTGTCTTCCAAGACAAAATTGCTTAACATTCCTTTCAAAGGTAAAACATTATTTGGACCTGATTTGAAAGAGATTATTTCAGACATCACTGGGGGAAAGGGCCATGCCCTCCCACAGGATAGGTCTTTTAAGGCTAATAATAAGCCTAATTTTCGTCCCTTTCGCAGAAACGGACCAGTCTCTAATTCTGTATCCTCTAAGCAAGAGGGTAATACTTCACAACCCAAACCAGCCTGGAAACCAATGCAAGGCTGGAACAAGGGTAAGCAGGCCAAGAAGCCTTCCACTGCTACCAAAACAGCATGAAGGGATAGCCCCCGATCCGGGACCGGATCTAGTGGGGGGCAGACTTTCTCTCTTTGCTCAGGCTTGGGCAAGAGATGTTCAGGATCCCTGGGGCGCTAGAAATAGTTTCTCAAGGTTATCTCCTGGAATTCAAGGAACTACCCCCAAGGGGAAGGTTCCACAGGTCTCAATTATCTTCAAACCAAATAAAGAGACAGGCATTCTTACATTGTGTAGAAGACCTGTTAAAGATGGGAGTGATACATCCAGTTCCAATAAGAGAACAAGGAAGGGGATTTTATTCCAATCTGTTCATAGTTCCCAAAAAAGAGGGAACATTCAGACCAATTTTGGATCTAAAGATCCTAAACAAATTTCTCAGGGTACCATCGTTCAAAATGGAAACTATTCGAACGATCCTACCTACTATCCAGGAAAATCAATTTATGACTACCGTGGATTTAAAGGATGCGTACCTACATATTCCTATCCACAAGGAACATCATCAGTTCCTAAGGTTCGCTTTTCTGGACAAGCATTACCAGTTTGTGGCACTTCCATTTGGATTAGCCACTGCTCCAAGGATTTTCACAAAGGTACTAGGGTCCCTTCTAGCGGTTCTAAGACCAAGGGGCATTGCAGTAGTACCTTACTTGGACGACATCCTGATTCAAAGCGTCGTCCCTGTCAAAAGCAAAGGCTCATACGGACATCGTCCTAGCCTTTCTCAGATCTCACGGATGGAAGGTGAACAAAGAAAAAAGTTCTCTGTCCCCGTCAACAAGAGTTCCCTTCTTGGGAACAATAATAGATTCCTTAGAAATGAGGTTTTTTCTGACAGAGGTCAGAAAATCAAAACTTCTAAGCTCTTGTCAAGTACTTCATTCTGTTCCTCGTCCTTCCATAGCGCAGTGCATGGAAGTAATAGGATTGATGGTTGCAACAATGGACATAGTTCCTTTTGCACGAATTCATCTAAGACCATTACAACTGTGCATGCTCAGACAGTGGAATGGGGATTATACAGACTTGTCTCCGACGATTCAAGTAGATCAAAAGACCAGAGATTCACTCCGTTGGTGGCTGACCCTGGACAATCTGTCACAGGGAATGAGCTTCCGCAGACCAGAGTGGGTCATTGTCACGACCGACGCCAGCCTAGTGGGCTGGGGCGCGGTCTGGGAATCCCTGAAAGCTCAGGGTCTATGGTCTCGGGAAGAGTCTCTTCTCCCGATAAACATTCTGGAACTGAGAGCGATATTAAATGCTCTCAGAGCTTGGCCTCAACTAGCAAAGGCCAAATTCATAAGGTTTCAGTCAGACAACATGACGACCGTTGCATATATCAATCATCAGGGGGGAACAAGGACTTCCCTGGCGATGAAAGAAGTGACCAAGATAATTCAATGGGCGGAGGATCACTCCTGCCACTTGTCTGCGATCCACATTCCAGGAGTGGAAAATTGGGAAGCGGATTTTCTGAGTCGTCAGACATTCCATCCGGAAATCTTTGCCCAAATAACTCAATTATGGGGCATTCCAGACATGGATCTGATGGCGTCTCGTCAGAACTTCAAGGTTCCTTGCTACGGGTCCAGATCCAGGGATCCCAAGGCGACCCTAGTAGATGCACTAGTAGCACCTTGGACCTTCAACCTAGCTTATGTATTCCCACCGTTTCCTCTCATCCCCAGGCTGGTAGCCAGGATCAATCAGGAGAGGGCCTCGGTGATCTTGATAGCTCCTGCGTGGCCACGCAGGACTTGGTATGCAGACCTGGTGAATATGTCATCGGCTCCACCATGGAAGCTACCTTTGAGACAGGACCTTCTTGTTCAGGGTCCATTCGAACATCCGAATCTGGTTTCCCTCCAACTGACGGCTTGGAGATTGAACGCTTGATTTTATCAAAGCGTGGGTTTTCAGATTCTGTAATAGATACTCTGATTCAGGCTAGAAAGCCTGTAACTAGAAAAATTTACCATAAAATATGGAAAAAATATATCTGTTGGTGTGAATCTAAAGGATTCCCATGGAACAAGATAAAAATTCCTAAGATTCTATCCTTTCTACAAGAAGGTTTGGAGAAAGGATTATCTGCAAGTTCTCTGAAGGGACAGATCTCTGCTTTATCTGTTTTACTTCACAAAAGACTGGCAGCTGTGCCAGATGTTCAAGCATTTGTTCAGGCTCTGGTTAGGATCAAGCCTGTTTACAGACCTTTGACTCCTCCCTGGAGTCTAAATCTATTTCTTTCAGTTCTTCAAGGGTTTCCGTTTGAACCCTTACATTCCGTAGATATTAAGTTATTATCTTGGAAAGTTTTGTTTTTGGTTGCAATTTCTTCTGCTAGAAGAGTTTCAGAGTTATCTGCTCTGCAGTGTTCTCCGCCCTATCTGGTGTTCCATGCAGATAAGGTGGTTTTGCGTACTAAGCCTGGTTTTCTTCCGAAAGTTGTTTCCAACAAAAATATTAACCAGGAGATAGTTGTACCTTCTTTGTGTCCGAATCCAGTTTCAAAGAAGGAACGCTTGTTACACAATTTGGACGTAGTCCGTGCTCTAAAATTCTATTTAGAGGCTACTAAAGATTTCAGACAAACATCTTCCTTGTTTGTTGTTTATTCTGGTAAAAGGAGAGGTCAAAAAGCGACTTCTACCTCTCTTTCCTTTTGGCTTAAAAGCATTATCCGATTGGCTTATGAGACTGCCGGACGGCAGCCTCCTGAAAGAATCACAGCTCACTCCACTAGGGCTGTGGCTTCCACATGGGCCTTCAAGAACGAGGCTTCTGTAGACCAGATATGTAAGGCAGCGACTTGGTCTTCACTGCACACTTTTGCCAAATTTTACAAATTTGATACTTTTGCTTCTTCGGAGGCTATTTTTGGGAGAAAGGTTTTGCAAGCCGTGGTGCCTTCCATTTAGGTGACCTGATTTGCTCCCTCCCTTCATCCGTGTCCTAAAGCTTTGGTATTGGTTCCCACAAGTAAGGATGACGCCGTGGACCGGACACACCAATGTTGGAGAAAACAGAATTTATGCTTACCTGATAAATTACTTTCTCCAACGGTGTGTCCGGTCCACGGCCCGCCCTGGTTTTTTAATCAGGTCTGATTAATTATTTTCTCTAACTACAGTCACCATGGTATCATATGGTTTCTCCTATATATATTTCCTCCTGTCTGTCGGTCGAATGACTGGGGTGGGCGGAGCCTAGGAGGGATCATGTGACCAGCTTTGCTGGGACTCTTTGCCATTTCCAGTTGGGGAAGAGAATATCCCACAAGTAAGGATGAAGCCGTGGACCGGACACACCGTTGGAGAAAGTAATTTATCAGGTAAGCATAAATTCTGTTTTTTTCCACATGGCTGGCTTAAATTTTGACTAGAAACAATTTCCACTGTTGTAGTATAAAAGTTACAGTTGGTGCAGTTAAAATTACAAACTTTGACATCCAGCTTCCCTCAAAGGCCCTCTGAATGCTATAGGACATCTCTAAAGGGCCCAAAGGCTTTCCAAAGTCGTTTATTGGGGAAGGTAGGGCCACAGCTTGCTGTGGCAGTTGGTTGTGACTGTTAAAAAACGTCTATTTCGTTTTTTTTTTTATCCGTTTTTTGAACTAAGGGGCTTAATCATCCATTTGCAAGTGGGTGCAATGCTCTGTTAGCCTATTATACACACTGTAAAAATTTTGTTTGATTTACTGCATTTTTTCACTGTTTTTCAAATTCTGACAAAATTTGTTTCTCTTAAAGGCACAGTACCGTTTTTTATATTTGCTTGTTAACTTGATTTAAAGTGTTTTCCAAGCTTGCTAGTCTCATTGCTAGTCTGTACAAACATGTCTGACATAGAAGAAACTCCTTGTTTATTATGTTTAAAAGCCATGGTGGAACCCCCTCTTACAATGTGTACCAAATGTACTGATTTCATTTTATGCAATAAAGATCATTTTCTGTCTTTAAAAAATTTATCACCAGAGGAATCTGACGAGGGGGAAGTTATGCCGACTAACTTTCCCCACGTGTCAGACCCTTTGACTCCCGCTTAAGGGACTCACGCTCAAATGGCGCCAAGTACATCTAGGGCGCCCATAGCATTTACTTTACAAGACATGGCGGCAGTCAGCGGTATTAGCCAGACTACCTGAACTTAGAAGTAAGCGAGATAGCTCTGGGGTGAGACAAAATGCAGAGCATACTGACGCTTTAAGAACCATGTCTGATACTGCCTCACAATATGCAGAAGCTGAGGAAAGAGAGCTTCAGTCAGTGGGTGATGTTAATGACTCAGGAAAGATACCTGATTCTAATATTTCTACATTTAAATTTAAGCTTGAACACCTCCACGTGTTGCTTAGGGAGGTTTTAGCTGCTCTGAATGATTGTGATACCATTGCAGTGCCAGAGAAATTGTGTAGACTGGATAAATACTTTGCAGTGCCGGTGTGTACTGATGTTTTTCCAAATACCTAAAAGGTTTACAGAAATTATTAATAAGGAATGGGATAGACCAGGTGTGCCGTTCTCTTCCCCTCCTATTTTTAGAAAAATGTTTCCAATAGACGCCACCACACGGGACTTATGGCAGACAGTCCCTAAGGTGGAGGGAGCAGTTTCTACTCTAGTAAAGCGTACTACTATCCCTGTCGAGGACAGTTGTGCTTTTTTTTTAGATCCAATGGATAAAAAATTAGAGGTTACCTTAAGAAAATATTTATTCAACAAGGTTTTATCCTACAGCCCCTTGCATGCATTGCCCCTGTTACTGCTGCTGCGGCGTACTGGTTTGAGTCTCTGGAAGAGGCTTTACAGGTAGCGACTCCATTGGATGACATACTTGGCAAACTTAGAGCACTTAAGCTAGCCAATTCTTTTATTCTGATGCCATTGTTCATTTGACTAAACTAACGGCTAAGAATTCTGGTTTTGCTATACAGGCGCGCAGAGCGCTATGGCTTAGATCATGGTCAGCTGACGTGACTTCAAAATCTAAGCTACTTAACATTCCCTTCAAGGGGCAGACCCTATTCGGGCCTGGTTGAAGGAGATTATTGCTGATATCACTGGAGGAAAAGGTCATGCCCTTCCTCAGGACAGGTCCAAATCTAGGGCCAAACAGTCTAATTTTCGTGCCTTTCAAAACTTCAAGGCAGGTGCGGCATCAACTTCCTCTAATAATAAATAAGAGGGAACTTTTGCTCAATCCAAGACGGTCTGGAGACCACACCTGACCTGGAAAAAAGGTAAGCAGGTAAAAAAAGCCTGCTGCTGCCTCTAAGACAGCATGAAGGAACAGCCCCCTATCCGGGAACGGATCTAGTAGGGGGCAGACTTTCACTCTTTGCCCAGGCGTGGGCAAGAGATGTTCAGGATCCCTGGGCGTTGGAAATTATATCCCAGGGATATCTTTTGGACTTCAAAGCTTCCCCCCCAAAAGGGAAATTTCACCTTTCACAATTATCTGCACACCAGATAAAGAGAGAGTCATTCTTACACTGTGTACGAGACCTCCTAGTTATGGGAGTGATCCATCCAGTTCCAAAGGAGGGACAGGGATTTTACTCAAATCTGTTTGTGGTTCCCAAAAAAGAGGGAACCTTCAGACCAATTTTGGATCTAAAGATCCTAAACAAATTCCTCAAAGTTCCGTCGTTCAAGATGGAAACTATTCGTACCATCCTACCACTGATCCAGGGTCAATATATGACTACAGTGGATCTAAAGGATGCTTATCTTCACATTCCGATACACAAAGATCATCATCGGTTTCTCAGGTTTGCCTTTCAAGACAGGCATTACCAGTTGTAGCTCTTCCCTTGGGATTAGCTACAGCCCCAAGAATCTTTACAAAGGTTCTAGGGTCGCTTATGGCGGTCCTAAGGCCGCGGGGCATAGCAGTAGCCCCTTATTTAGACGACATCCTGATACAGGCGTCAAACTTCCAAATTGCCAAGTCTCATACGGACGTAGTACTGGCATTTCTGTGGTCGCATTGGTGGAAAGTGAACGAGGAAAAGAGTTCTCTATCCCCACTCACAAGAGTTTCCTTTCTAGGGACTCTGATAGATTCTGTAGAAATGAAAATTCACCTGACGGAGTCCAGGTTATCAAAGCTTCTAAATTCCTGCCGGGTTCTTCATTCCATTCCGCGCCCTTCGGTGGTTCAGTGTATGGAAGTAATCGGCTTAATGGTAGCGGCAATGGACATAGTGCCGTTTGCACGCTTACATCTCAGACCGCTGCAACTATGCATGCTCAGTCAGTGGAACGGGGATTACACAGATTTGTCCCCTCAACTGAATCTGGACCAAGAGACCAGGGATTCTCTTCTCTGGTGGCTATCTCGGGTCCATCTGTCCAAAGGTATGACCTTTCGCAGGCCAGATTGGACAATTGTTACGACAGATGCCAGCCTTCTAGGTTGGGGTGCAGTCTGGAACTCCCTGAAGGCTCAGGGATCGTGGACTCAGGAGGAGTCTCTCCTTCCATTAAATATTCTGGAACTAAGAGCGATATTCAAGGCTCTTCAGGCTTGGCCTCAGTTAGCAACTCTGAGGTACATCAGATTTCAGTCGGACAACATCACGACTGAAGCTTACATCAACCATCAAGGGGGAACGAGAAGTTCCCTAGAGATGTTAAAAGTTTCAAAAATAATTCGCTGGGCAGAGATTCACTCTTGCCACCTATCAGCTATCCATATCCCAGGTCTAGAGCACTGGGAGGCGGATTTTCTAAGTCGTCAGACTTTTCATCCGGGAGAGTGGGAACTCCATCCGGAGGTATTTGCACAACTGATTCATTGTTGGGGCAAACCAGAACTGGATCTCATGGCCAGAACGCCAAGCTTCCGTGTTACGGATCCAGGTCCAGGGATCCCAAGGCGACACTGATAGATGCTCTAGCAGCGCCCTGGTCTTTCAACCTGGCTTATGTGTTTCCACCGTTTCCTCTGCTCCCTTGACTGATTGCCAAGATCAAGCAGGAGAGAGCATCTGTGATTCTGATAGCACCTGCGTGGCCACGCAGGACCTGGTATGCAGATCTAGTGGACATGTCATCCTTTCCACCATGGTCTCTGCCTCTGAAACAGGACCTTCTACTTCAGGGTCCTTTCAACCATCCAAATCTAATTTCTCTGAGGCTGACTGCCTGGAGATTGAACGCTTGATTTTATCAAAGCGTGGCTTCTCCGAGTCAGTTATTGATACCTTAAGACAGGCACGAAAGCCTGTCACCAGGAAAATTTACCATAAAGTATGGCGTAGATATCTTTATTGGTGTGAATCCAAGGGTTGCTCATGAAGTAAGGTCAGGATTGCTAGGATAATATCTTTTCTCCGAGAAGGTTTGGAAAAAGGATTATCAGCTAGTTAAGCGTCTGGCAGATGTTCCAGATGTTCAGGCATTTTGTCAGACTTTAGTTAGAATCAAGCCTGTGTTTAAACCTGTTGCTCCACCATGGAGCTTAAACTTGGTTCTTAAGGTTCTTCAAGGAGTTCCGTTTGAACCTCTTCATTCCATAGATATCAAGCTTTTATCTTGGAAAGTTCTTTTTTGGTAGCTATTTCCTCGGCTCGTAGAGTATCTGAGCTATCTGCCTTACAATGTGATTCTCCTTATCTGATTTTTCATACGGATAAGGTAGTCCTGCGTACCAAACCTGGGTTCTTACCTAAGGTGGTATCTAACAAGAATATCAATCAAGAGATTGTTGTTCCATCCTTGTGTTACACAATCTGGACGTGGTCCGTGCTTTAAAGTTTTACTTACAAGCTACTAAAGATTTTCGTCAAACATCTGCTTTGTTTGTTGTCTACTCTGGACAGAGGAGAGGTCAAAAGGCTTCGGCAACCTCTTTTTCTTTTTTACTAAGAAGCTTAATCCGCTTAGCCTATGAGACTGCTGGACAGCAGCCTCCTGAAAGGATTACAGCTCATTCCACTAGAGCTGTGGCTTCCACTTGGGCCTTTAAAAATGAGGCTTCTTTTGATCAGATTTGCAAGGCGACGACTTGGTCTTCGCTTCATATTTTTTCAAAATTTTACAAATTTGATACTTTTGCTTCTTCGGAGGCTATATTTGGGAGGAAGGTTTTACGGGCAGTGGTTCCTTCCATTTAAGTTCCTGCCTTGTCCCTCCCTTCATCCGTGTACTTTAGCTTTGGTATTGGTATCCCACAAGTAATGGATGATCCGTGGACTGGATACACCTTACAAGAGAAAACACAATTTATGCTTACCTGATAAATTTATTTCTCTTGTGGTGTATCCAGTCCACGGCCCGCCCTGTCATTTTAAGGCAGGACATTTTAAAATTTAAACTACAGTAACCACTGCACCCTATGGCTCCTCCTTTCTCGGCTTGTTTTCGGTCAAATGACTGGCTATGACAGTTAGGGGAGGAGCTATATTACAGCTCTGCTGTGGGTGTCCTCTTGCAACTTCCTGTTGGGAATGAGAATATCCCACAAGTAATGGCTGATCCGTGGACTGGATACACCACAAGAGAAATAAATTTATCAGGTAAGCATAAATTGTGTTTTTTTCTGTTAAAGATGTTTGTTCATTTTTTTTGTTTAGTTTATTACACATTTTTGGAGTTCATCAACCTTTTTAAGCCATTAAATGTTATCAGATGTTTTATTAAACAAAGCTCTGCTAATAAATCAACTTGGTTATTTAAACTGTAAAGATTTGGTTTTGCAAATATTTTGGCTTCAGAATATTATAACCTGGTTCCTTCATTCACAAAAGTAGGGTCATCAAAGTGAATCTTTTAAAAAAAAAAATAAGGGGAGTGGACCCCTAAAAACCTGTTGTCATTTTGTTTCTCTTTAAGACCTTAACTCTTTAATGACCGAGGACGTGCAGGGTACGTCCTCAAAAAAAAAAGGCAGTTAACGCCTGAGGACGTACCCTGCACGTCCTCGGTGTGGAAAGCAGCTGGAAGCGATCCTGCTCGCTTCCAGCTGCTTTCCGGTTATTGCAGTGATGCCTTGATATATAGGCATCCTGCAATAACCTTACATGGCCATCCGATGCAGAGAGAGCCACTCTGTGGCCCTCTCTGCACCGGACATCGATGGCCGGTATCGTTGGTGGGTGGGAGCCGACTTGGGAGGCGGGTGGGCGGCCATCGGTGTGATGTCAAGGGGGGCGGGACCATCGGGGGCGCGAACGCGTGCACGCAGGGTGGCGGGCGGGCGGGTGGGAACCGCTACACTACGGAAAATGGTTAAAAAGTTAAAAGTAGCCTAAGCACAAAAAAAAAAAAAGGACAAAAAAAGATCGTGAGAGGGTTGGGGGGTTGGTTTTGTGTGGGGGGAAGCTACACTACAGAAAAGTTTGAAAATGTCAAACAAAAACATTTTTTCTTCTAAACTGGGTACTGGCAGACAGCTGCCAGTACCCAAGATGGCGCCCATTAAGTTAGAGTGGGAGGGTTATAGAGCTGTTTGGGGATCAGTGAGGTTGGGGGCTAAGGGGGGATAGTACACAGCAGCATATGTAAATATGCTTCTTAAAAAACACCAAAAAAAAACAAATATAGCTTTTATTTTAGTACTGGCAGACTTTCGGCCAGTACTTAAGATGGCGGGGACAATTGTGGGGTGGGGGAGGGAAGAGAGCTGTTTGGGAGGGATCAGGGGGTCTGATGTTTCAGGTGGGAGGCTGAGCTCTACACTAAATCTAATATTAACCCTGCAAGCTCCCTACAAGCTACCTAATTAACCCCTTCACTGCTAGCCATAATACACGTGTGATGTGCAGCGGCATTTAGCGGCCTTCAAAATACCAAAAAGCAACGCCAAAGCCATATATGTCTGCTATTTCTGAACATAGGGGATCCCAGAGAAGCATTTACAAACATTTGTGCCATAACTGCACAAGCTGTTTGTAAATGATTTCAGTGAGAAAAATAAAATTGTGAAAAATTTCACGTTTTTTTTAATTTGATTGCATTTGGCGGTGAAATGGTGGCATGAAATATACCAAAATGGGCCTAGATCAATACTTGGGGTTGTCTACTACACTAAAGCTAAAATTACCCCAAAAAGCTCCCTACATGCTCCCTAATTAACCCCTTCACTGCTGGGCATAATACACGTGTGGTGCGCAGTGGCATTCTAATTACCAAAAAGCAACACCAAAGCCATATATGTATTCTATTTCTGAACAAAGGGGATCCCAGAGAACAATTTACAACCATTTGTGCCATAATTGCACAAGCTGTTTGTAAATAATTTCAGTGAGAAACCTAAAGTTTGTGAAAAAATTTGTGAAAAAGTGAACGATTTTTTTTATTTGATCGCATTTGGCGGCGAAATGGTGGCATGAAATATACCAAAATGGGCCTAGATCAATACTTTGGGTTGTCTACTAAAAAAAATATGTATACATGTCAATGGATATTCAGAGATTCCTGAAAGATATCAGTGTTCTAATGTAACTAGCGCTAATTTTGGGGGGAAAAATGGTTTAGAAATAGCAAAGTGCTACTTGTATTTATTGCCCTATAACTTGTAAAAAAAGCAAAGAACATGTAACATTGGGTATTTTTAACGCAGGACAAAATTTAGAAACTATTTAGCATAGGTGTTTTTTGGTGGTTGTAGATATGTAACAGATTTTGGGGGTCAAAGTTAGAAAAAGTGGGGGGGTTTTCAATTTTTCATCATATTTTATAATTTTTTTATAGTAAATTATAAGATATGATGAAAATAATGGTATCTTTAGAAAGTCCATTTAATGGCGAGAAAAACAGTATATAATATGTGTGGGTACAGTAAATGAGTAAGAGGAAAATTACAGCTAAACACAAACACCGCAAAAATGTAAAAATAGCCTTGGTCCCAAACGGACAGAAAATGGAAAAGTACTATGGTCATTAAGGGGTTAATGGATATTTCTTTCCTAAGATATAGTGAGTCCACGGCATCATCAATTACTAGTGGGAATATCACTCCTGACCAGCAGGAGGAGGCAAAGTGTACCCCAGCAAAGCTGCTATATATGTCACTTCCCTTACCCATAACTTCCAGTCATTCTCTTTGCCTGCGGTGCAAGGAGGAGGTGAAGTATTTTGGTGTCTGAAAAGAAGTTTGCTTCAATCAAGATTTTATTATTATAAAGCAGAGTAGTTTTGCTCAGATCTTTCCTTGGGTTTAGCCGTACCCCACGTCAGTCTCTTCAGTAGGGCAGTGGTGGCTTTTAAGCAGTTGGGAACTTGTGGGGTAAAATCCTTACTGTGCCTCTCATCAGATTGCTGCCTTATTCAGAAAGCCTGAGTAAGTTTACTCTAATCTTTCTTTCTTCACAGGTCCATGTGAGGAATGGCATCCTCTCACACCGGGTGAGCAATCTTTTCTGTCGGACAGCCTTGCTTACAGGTAAGTGCCATTTTTTTCTTTGAGCTACAAAGGACACTGGCACTTTAAGCAGCTTCTTGCTGCAGAATAAGGGACGTTAAGACTTTATTTTGATCCTCTTAAGGATCTATATGGCAGATTAGCAGGCACTGAGGGTGATTAGGGGATCTGGGCATTTCAGGGTTAATTGCCCTGCTCAGGTCTGTTTTTCCCTGGTTCCGGTTTAATTGTTACCGGTCCAGGACACACTTACCGACTATGCGGTTGTTTTAACAGGCAACGTGTTTGCCGTTTTCTTTATTTGCATTATGGCATTATGTACAAAGAGAGGCGGTTCCCTTTTGAGGCGGCACTCAGAAGCACACGCTTTCTAGCGCATCCTGTTTAGGAGCTTCTGGAGTGGTGACACGTACTGTTACCAGCTCCGGTATCGGATAGCTCCGACTTTGGTTTTAGAGCTCCTGAGTAGTCCGGAACTGTAAGGACACATTGCCACACAGGTTTCCTGTATATTACAATGGCTAAGAACCCGGTCTTCTGGGGCAGGTAGGCACCTCAGCAGTTTTGGGGTGGTATATTTTTTTTGCATGATAATTAAATAAACTTTGAAGTTCCTTGGCCATGAAAGAGGTGGCTCGAATTATTCAGTGGGTGGAGACCCACATCTGTTATCTATCCGCGATCCACATTCCAGGAGTGGACAATTGGGAAGCGGATTTTCTGAGCAGACAGACTTTTCATCCGGGGGAGTGGGAACTCCTTCCGGAGGTGTTTTCAAGCTTAACCCTCAAGTGGGGGTTGCCAGAGCTGGATTTAATTGCGTCTCGGCAGAATGCCAAGCTCCCGAGGTACGGTTCGAGGACGAGAGATCCGCAGGCCGCTCTGATAGATGCTCTAGAGTCTAGCGGTCCCCTGGATTTTCAGTCTAGCATACCTGTTTCCTCCGTTCGTTCTCCTTCCGCGAGTCATTGCTCGTATCAAGCAGGAGAGGGCATCAGTGATTCTCATAGCACCGCCATGGCCTCGTAGGATCTGGTATGCAGACCTAGTGGATATGTCATCTCTTCCATCTTGGAGACTGCCTCTGAGGGAAGGTCCTTCTACTTTAGGGTTCCTTCCTTCATCCAAATCTCGTTTCTCTGAAGCTGACTGCTTGAAGATTGAACGCTTAATTTTGTCTAAATCGGGTTTTCTGAGTCAGTCATTGAGACTAGAAAGTTTTACCATAAGATATGGTGTAAATACAGCAGACTTTGTTTAGAGCCTTAGATATTAAGAGGTTATCTTGGAAGGTTTTGTTTCTTGTTGCTTTTTCTTCTGCTTGAAGAGTTTCAGAACTCTCAGCGCTGCATTGTGATTCCCCTTATCTATCATGCTGATAAGGTGGTTCTTCGAACTAAGTTAAGTTTCCTTCCTAAAGTAAAGGAATATTAATCAGGAAATCGTTGTTCCTTCTCTATGTCCTAATCCTTCTGCTCATAAGGAACGTTTGTTACACAACTTGGATGTTGTGTGTGCTTTGAAATTCAACTTTAAGGCGACTTAGGATTTTTGCCAGTCTTCTGTATTGTTTGTTTTTCTGGGAAACGCAATGGTCAGATAGCTACTTCTCTTTCTCTTTGGCTGAAGAGTTTAATTAATTTGGCTTATGAAACGGCTGGATTGCAACCTCCTGAGAGAATCACAGCTCATTCCACTAGGGCTGTCTCTTCTTGGGCTTTCAAAAATGAAGCTTCTGTGGAAAAAATTTGCAAGGCTGCAACTTGGTCCTCTCTGCATACTTTTTCCAAATTTGATTCTTTTGCCTCGGCTGAGGCTTCTTTTGGGAGAAAGGTTCTTCAAGCGGTGGTGACTTCTGTTTAGGTTACCTATCTTGTCCCTCCCTAATCATCTGTGTCCTCTAGCTTGGGTATTGGTTCCCACTATTAATTGATGATGCAGTGGATTCACTATATCTTAGGAAAGAAAACATAATTTATGCTTACCTGATAAATGTATTTATTTCCGGATATAGTGAGTCCATGGCCCCGCCCTTATTTTAAGACAGTTGTATTTTAAGACAGTTATTTTCTTTCTAACACCTTCAGGCACCTCTAAATCATTGTATTATCTTCTTTTTTCATTTTCCTTCGGCTGAATGGCTGGGGGTTATGGGTAAGGGAAGTGACATATATAGCAGCTTTGCTGTGGTACTCTTTGCCTCCTCCTGCTGGCCAGGAGTGATATTCCCACTAGTAATTGATGATGCCATAGACTCACTATATCCGGAAATAAATAAATTTATCAGATAAGCATAAATTATGTTTTTTTTTTTTTTTTTTTTTTTACCTTGTCTCTTATATTTCATAATTGTTCATTCCTTGCACTTTCAAACAGTATTATGGATTGTTTCAGGCCTGAAGCTTGACAACAGGTGATGTGAGCTGTTAAACACATCAAAAACTAAAGAAAGTCAAACATTAAAGGAACATTTATAGTGCAAAAATTGCATGTTCTAATTCATTAGCCATAGAGATTTACTAGTCCTGAGCGCAATACCACTGCTTAGCCAATAATCAGTGGCAGTCACACAGCTGGGTCATGTGACTGTCGCTGCTGATTGGCTTACTGGCTGTGTATCTGCTCAGGACCAGTAGTGCTCTACTGCTCCTGTGCCTTATTTTAACTATGTGCTTAAATACATGTTCTAATGAATTAACTTTTGCACTATAATGTCCATTTAATGTTAAAGTCTGTTAGGATACTAGATTTCATTTACAGAGACCGTAAAGTCAAAATTTTAAGTGATGATAAACTCTCCCCTTTTTAAAATCAGATCCGGAATGTTAGTGATATTTTAGATGGAGTTTCATTCATCAGTTGTAACGAAGATGCGCTAGAACTTACTTTTTAATATAGATATAACATTCAAACATTGGCTAAAGACACCACAGGAAGATTTCTAGAGAGAGGCTACAGTTTACAATATTTGGAAGAAGCAAAAGAAGTAGATGAGATGGAAAGAGAAGATTTATTAAGATCAAAACATATTTCAAATCAGCCAATAGGATTTCAGAAGCTCTCATCCTATTGGCTGATTTGAATTTGAAGAATCAAATCAGCCAATAGGACGGCAAGGTACGCTATTTTGAAACGGCTACCTTGCATTCAACTTCAATGTACGGCGGTGACCGTATGAAGAGGACGCTCCTCGCAGGATGGGATCCACAGGATAGCTCCGCTCTGCACCGCCAGGATGAAGATTGAAGACACCTGGATGTAGATGGATGTCCGGACATCAGGAACCGTGAGTCAATTTTATGGGGTTAGTGTTAAGTTTTTCTTCCTAATGACACGGTGAGTCCACGGATCATCTTAATTACTGTTGGGAATATCACTCCTGGTCAGCAGGAGGAGGCAAATATCACCACAGCAAAAGCTGTTAAATACCACTCCCCCTACCCACAATCCCCAATCATTCTCTTTGCTTGTATCAGTTGCAAGGAGGGGTAAAGTTAGGTGTCTGATTCCTCAATCAAGAGTTTATTTTTTAACAAGAGCTGGTTTGCTCTGGTTTTTCTTTGGGGTTTAGCCATAGTCCATGTCAGGCTCTTCAGTAGAGTAGGGCTTTTAAGCATTTGGGAACTTGTGGGGTATAATCTCCACTGGGCCTCCCAAGTAATTTCATGCTGCCCTTGGTTGAAAGTTTGAGTAAGTTTACTCAGCCTTTTCTTTTTTCCACAGGTCCATGTGAGGTAGGAAGCCCCTCTCATACCAAGTGAGCTGTCCTGCTGCCAGACAGATTTTTGAGGTAAGTGTCTATTTCTTTCCCTGTTTTGATATCGGAGAATTTGGCACTTTGTATATTTAGACAGAATTAACTGTCAAACAGTCTTCTAGGTTAACGATTTATTGTATGGCAGTTTTGCAGGCACGCGGGATGTTTGGCTCAGTTCATTATGTTTTCACTTTGGTGTACATGTTTTTTGTTTGTGTATTAATGGCTACCGGGAGGTTTGTTAGGCCACGCCCACAATAGAAGGGCTTGTCTGAAATAGCAAGGGCGTTTTTGGCACCCTTTTAGCCGTTTCCTGTTGTTCCTGGATGTTGCAGCTCTGTTGCATAGCTCCTCAGAGGTGGTTCAGAGTTCTCTGCGGTGCGGCTGTATGGGGTCCGGATCATTTTCTGGCTTTGTTTCCAGCAGCAAGGAGGTCAGGTAGGCATCTCAGCAGAGCTTGCTGAGGTGTGGAGGTTGCCTGTTGTTTTTTGTGGGGCTGTTGCTCTGTTTATATTTGTTTCTGTCTGAATTTCAGGGACTATAACGTCTTTTTGCATTCATTTTGTGAAAAATTGTTGCTGCAAGATTTATTGTGCAGTTTATTTAAGGATTTTCTAGTTTAAAAAAAAAAAGTCTGCTTAAAATTTAAAAGGACAGTAAGTTGTTTTTTTTGTTTCATTAAAATTCGAATTTGAACTTAGAATTTTTTTATTGATTAATTTTTCCTTTGGAATAAGATGGACCAAGAGGCCCTGCAAGCTGTTGCTTGTTCTCTATGTTTAAATACTAATGTTGAGCCTCCTATCCCTTTTTGTTCCTCTTGTATTGAGAGAACATTACATTACAAGGATAGACTTTTTGATTCTGAGACTTCATGGTCTAGGGCGGATGTTGTTCAGGAGTCTCCTGTTCAGGCTAATCCACCGTTTTCTCCTCATACGTCCCAATCTTCTGCAGTGCCCTGTAGTTCATCACAGGTTGGTTTTTCCTTGCAGGATATGGCTACCCATATATTCTCGGCAGTATTTGAGGTTTTGTCTGCTTTTCTTTTGTTACAGGGGAAGCATAAGAGGAAGTATAAGGTTTCTGATTCTGTTACAATTGTGTCTAGTGTTCTTCTCATAAGTCTGAGGAGGAAGATACTTCAGTAGCATCTGAGGGTGAGGTCTCGGATTCTGATAGTGTAAATCCTTCTTCTGAACCTGGAGCACCTCCATTTGTTACTCAAGGAGGTTTTGGCTACCTTGGATGACTGAGGCATCAGTCATGGTTATTCCTAAGAAATCTAGTTAACTTAATACGTTTTTTAATATCCCTTCCACGGTGGAAGTTTTTCCTATACCAGATCGTGTTTCAGATATTATTGCACGAGAATGGGAGAAACCTGGGATTCCTTTTTCCCCTTCTCCACTTTTTAGGAAGATGTTTCCTATTGCTGATTCTATTAAGGAATCTTGGCAGATGGTTCCTAAGGTGGAGGGAGCAGTTTCCACTCTGACCAAGAGGACCACTATTCCTATTGAGGACAGCTGTTCCTTTAAATATCCTATGGATAAGAAGTTGGAAGCTTTGCTTAAAAAGATTTATGTTCACCAGGGGTATCAATGGCAACCGGCTGCATGTATTGATACGGTTACTAGTGCGGCAGCATATTGGTTTGATGCATTGTCTGATTCTATTCAGCAAGATACTCCTCTTAAAGAAATTCAAGATAGAATCAAGGCTTTGAAGTTGGCAAATTCCTTTATTGCAGGTGCTTCTCTACAGGTCATCATGGTGGGAGCTAAAATTTCTGGTTTTGCCATTTTAGCTTGCAGAGCTTTATGGTTAAAATCCTGGTCTACGGATGTGTCTAAGTTTTTGTCTATTCCTTACAAGGGTAAGACCTTGTTTGGGCCAGGTTTGTCTGAGATTATTTCTGATATTACGGGAGGGAAGGGGCATTCTCTTCCTCAGTATAAAAGAAATAAACAGAAGGGTCGGCAGAGTAATTTTCGTTCCTTTCGTAACTTCTCTGGTAAATCTTCCTCCAATTTGGAACAGTCCAAGCCATCTTGGAAGTCAAATCAGTCTGGAATAAGGGGAAGCAGTCCAAGAAGCCTGTTGCTGACTCAAAATCAGCATGAAGGGTCTGCCCCTGTCAGGGTTTAGGGTGCACTGTTTCCTTAATTAGAGATCAACCAATCACAACCTTCTCACTCCCATAAAACACCTGATCACTAAGCACACCTTGCTTAGTATTTTGTTATTCTCCTCAGAGTAACACTGAGCCTCTCAGTTCTCTGTAAGTTTCTAAATTGAATCTTATCTCATCTACAACTGGAGTTATTTCTTTCAAGAACATTTTACTACGAATCTCTCAGTGTATTCCAGCCTGTTACAACTTCTTCAATATTGGAAATCTAAGTTTGGGCAAGTACTTACATTTATTCAAGACTGTCTGTTATTTGTGGATTTACGCAACCTGTACCATCTTATGTGCTCATATGTTATTTTAAACAACCTTGTGGCTCCCATTAAGAATAACCGGTTATTGAAGTTCTAAACAGTTATAACTTATCTGTTCCGTTTCATTAACATTATCTTGTTTTCGGCTGCACCGGAGAATCGTGACGTCACACGCTGTCAGTCAGCCGGCTTCAGCGTGTCTCAACTCCTGCTGCACTCGCAGCGTACAGAACCCGGAAGTGTTTGTCACTACCTACCGCACTCACAGTTTGCAAGGTACAATACCTCGTTTGCATTATAACTTTTCTTGCTGAATTTCTCCATTATGTGATTCTATCTAAATTACCTTGGATAAGACTTACTTGCTCTGTATTCAATTTCTTCATATTACGCATTCAATTATTAATTACTCCTTACTTATTCATTTGGAAAGTTTCACCTATTCCATAACCTCTTATATTTTACAAGCCTGTTTATTCCAAGATTTATTTTGATATTATTCCTAATATTGCAGATTATACTATAGTGTGTATTTTATGCAGGGAATCATTAATCTTAGATTAACTGCACATATATCTATATGGGTTTACCAAGTAATAGTATTCTCATTTGATACTGTGCTACAAACCTATATTACATTCATCCATACTAAGCAGGCTTGAATCTTACAGCCCCGATCTGGGAATGGATCTTGTGGGGGGCAGACTCTTTCTTCGCTCAAGCTTGGGTTCAAGATGTTTAGGATCCCTAGATGGTAGATATTGTGTCCCAGGGTTACAAACTGGAGTTCAAGAATTTTCATTCCAGAGGCAGGTTTCTTCTCTCCAGGTTATCTGTAAACCAGATAAAAGGAGAGGCGTTCTTACGTTGTGTTCAGAATCTTTCCGACATGGGAGTGATAGTTCCGGTTCAGGAACAGGGTCTGGGTTTTTATTCCAATCTCTTCATCGTTCCCAAAAAGGAGGGAACTTTCAGACCTATTTTAGATCTCAAGAGTTTAAACAAGTTTCTCAGGGTTCCGTCTTTCAAGATGGAAATTATTCGTTCCATTCTTCCTTTGGTTCAGGAGGGTCAGTTCATGACCACAGTGGATCTAAAGGATGTGTATCTGCATATTCCCCATTCACAGGGATCATCACAGGTTCCTAAGATTTGCATTTCTAGACCAACATTTTCAGTTTGTAGCTCTTCCTTTTGGTCTAGCAACAGCTCCCAGAATTTTTTCAAAGGTCCTGGGAGCATTGTTGGCGGTGCTTCGATTGAGGGGTGTTGCAGTGGCTCCTTATCTGGACGACATTCTAGTTCAGGCTCCATCTTTTCAACTAACAAACTCCCACACGGAGTAGTTGTTGTCTTTTCTGCGCTCCCACGGTTGAAAGGTGAATTTAGGAAAAAGTTCCTTAATTCCGGCTACAAGAGTGGTATTTTTGGGGACTATTATAGATTCTCTAGAGATGAAAATTTTTCTGACAGATGCAAGAATGTCAAAGATTTTCAATATGTGTCTTGCTCTTTAGTCCCTTCAGAGGCCGTCAGTGGCTCAGTGCATGGAGGTTATTGGTCTGATGGTTTCAGTCATGGACATCATTCCGTTTGCTCGGGTTCAATCTCAGACCTTTGCAGTGTTATGCTTGCTCAGGCAGTGGAACGGGGATTATGCGGATCTATCTCCAAAGATTGTTCTAGATCAGATGTCCAGAGATTCTTTTCCATGGTGATTGTCTCAGGATCTTCTCTCTCAGGGAACTTGCTTTCGCAGGCCTGCCTGGGTGATTGTAACCACGGATGCCAGTTTGCTGGGCTGGGGTGCTGTCTGGGGTTCATTAAGGGCTCAGGGTCTATGGACTCAGGAGGAGTTGGTTCATCCAATAAATGTTTTGGAACTGAGAGCAATTTTCCGTGTTCTTCTAGCCTGGCCTCAGCTAGCTTCAACCCAGTTTATCAGGTTTCATTTGGACAACATAATGTCAGTGGCTTACATCAATCATCAGGTAAGAACTCTGAGCCACAATGAATATTAAATTTACTTTGGTTCATAGCGAGGAGAGTTTAGCGTTTTTAGATACGCTGGTGATCAAAGAGAATGGTAGAATTAAGGTAGATTTGTATTAAAAATACTGATAGAAAAGATCTATTACTGGCCAGTAGTGCACATCCTCTGTCCTTAAAGAACTCCTTACCCAAGAGTCAATTTATGCGGGTTCGCCGCATTGTCAGATGACAGAAAAAGTGAAGAGAGACTCAGGGAGATGGGTGATCTCTTTTTGGACAGAGGATATGATAAAGAATTAATTGAGAAAGTGATTAAGAACACTATGGAGATTGCTAGAGATAATTTCCTTAAAGGGCCACTGTAAGTAAATATTTTCTATGCCTGTTACTAACTAACTACCCCAAATAATCTTTTTATCAATAGCATTTCATTAACATATCTCTACCGTATATCAGAAATCTTGTCTGCAAATTTAATTGTTTTCCAAACCCACTCCGTGGGTATCCTTTGCTTTGTACCAATCCGTTTACAATACCTAGGTTTCAAAATGGCGCTTTAAACACAAAGTTATTGGTTTAAGTTTTTTGAACACTTAGTGCTGAAAATAGTGGGCAGGATAACGTGACATCATCGGCAAATAAAAGATATAACTTTTAGAACGTTATGAAACTTCGATTTGGAGAAAATATAGGTCAGTTGGTTTTAATTAATGTTTATTAACTTTAATATGTTAGTTGTTTAGCTTAAAAATTATAGCAGAAAGTAATCCTTTAAGCCACAAGTAAAAACTAAGGATAGGAGTAAAGACAGATTGGTATTTGTCTCTAAATACAATGAATTGAGCACTCAAATTCAGAAGATTATTCATAGACATTGGTATATTTTAAAAAACTGTAATCCAGGTATACCAGAGTTTCAGAATGTTCCTAAAAGAGGGATAAATCTTAGATACTTTAGTGAAAGCGGATATTGGCAGTGCCAAAACTGATAGACAAAGCTATATCACAGGAAAAAATATGGGTTGCTACCCCTGTTTGGGATGCTCTCACTGTAATAACATGATAAAGGGGCCAAATTTTGTACATCCTCAATCAGGAAAAAAATTTTGGATTAAGGATTTTTTGACTTGTAATACTGACTTTGCGATATATCTCCTTAAATGCCTGTGTGGCCTTATTTATCTATCTATCTTATTTATTTATTTATTTATTTATTTATTTATTTATTTATTTAGGTGAAAAGACCCGTAGGGTTAGGGATAGGATCACTGAGCATAAGTCAGGTATTAGGAGAAAAAAATTGAAATCTCCAGTTGCTACTCATTTTGTAGAGGCCCAACATGGGGTTAGTCAATTTAGATTCCAAATATTAGAGCATATTTCCCCTTGTAGACGAGGTTGCGATAGAGAGCAGTATCTTAAACAGAGAGAGGCATTCTGTATCTTCACTTTAAATTCATTAAAGGGACAGTCTACACCAGAATTTTTATTGTTTTAAAAGATAGATAATCCCTTTATTACCCATTCCCCAGTTTTGCATAACCAACGCAGTTATATTAATATACTATTAACCTCTGTGATTATCTTGCATCTAAGCCTCTGCAAACGGCCCCTTTATTTCAATTCTTTTGACAGACTTGCAGTCTAGCCAATCAGTGCCTGCTCCCAGATAAATTCACGTGCACGAGCACAGTGTTATATATATGAAATACATGATTAACACCCTCTAGTGGTGAAAAACTGTTAAAATGCATTCTGAAAAGAGGTGGCCTTCAAGGTCTAAGAAATTAGCATATGAACCTCCTAGGTTAAGCTTTCAACTAAGAATACCAAGAGAACAAAGCAAAATTGGTGATAAAAGTAAATTGGAAAATTGTTTAAAATTACATGCTCTGTCTGAATCGTGAAAGTTTATTTTGGCCTAGACTGTCCCTTTAACACCAATAGGTATGAATAGGGATTATGATCTGTCTGTTATTTTGTAGGAAAAATATGTTTGATATTTGAGATGTAAAATTAATCCTATTGAATGGATAGTGTTGTATATCAATAGAGGTTTCACCAATTAGAGAAAAAAAGAAACAAAGATGAAAAAATATACATATATTTTCCTTGATATATTTTGATGTCTCCAAATGACACTGTAATGTTTTATTTCTCTCTTTTGTATATAGGAGAATAAGTTATTAAACTTTATAGAGTAATTTTAGAAAAATAATTTTTTTTAGGATATTTACATATGCCATTAAGAAATAGACTATGGCTGTGGTGTGTAAAGAGTTAATTGTTTTTTGGTGGGTGTGCCCCTTTTGGGTATATAAGTAGGAAGTGGAAGTGATGTAGGTATAGCATGATGAAGGACATGTAGTCTGAAACGTTGCTGCTTCTTTTGTGCTTTTGGCTACAAAAACAATTGGTAACTATTATTTTGGAGTGCTGCTATTCTTTTTTTATTCTAAGAACTCTGAGTTTCTTGGCCATGACAGAGGTAGCCAAGATTATTCAGTGGGCGGAGATTCACAACTGTTGTCTGTCTGCTATCCATATTCCAGGGGTGGACAATTGGGAAGTGTATTTTCTGAGCAGACAGACTTTTCATCCGGGGGAGTGGGAACTTCATCCAGAGGTATTTTCCAGCTTGATTCTCAGTTGGGAGCAGCCGGAGTTGGATCTCATGGCATCTCATCAGAATGCCAAGCTCCCGAGGTACGGGTCGAGGTAAAAGGATCCTCAGGCTGTTCTGATAGATGCTCTGGCAGTTCCTTGGACTTTTTAGTCTGGCATATGTGTTCCCTCCATTTGCTCTTCTTCCTCTAGTCATTGCTTGGGTCAAACAAGAGAGGGCATCAGTGATTCTCATTGCTCCGGCGTGGCCTCGCAGAATCTGGTTAGCAGATCTGGTGGAGATGTCTTCCCTTCCACCTTGGCGTCTTCCATTAAGGAAGGACCTGCTTCTACAGGGTCCCTTCCTTCATCTAAATCTCGTTTCTCTGAAGCTGACTGCTTGGAGATTGAACGCTTGATTCTTTCTAATCGTGGTTTTTCTGAGTCAGTCATTGAGACTATGATTCAGGCTCGTAAGCCTGTGACTAGGAAGATTTATTATAAGATTTGGCGTAAATATTTGTTTTGGTGTGAATCCAAAGGCTACTCGTGGAGTAGAGTTAGGATTCCTGAAGGGTCAAATTTCTGCTTTATCTATTGTATTGCACAAGCACCTGGCGGATGTGCCAGATGTTTATTCTTTTTGTCAGGCCTTGGTTAGAATTCGGCCTGTGTTTAAGTCTACTACTCCACCTTGGAGTCTTAATTTTGTTCTTAGAGTCCTTCAACAGGCTCCGTTTGAACCTATGCATTCTTTGGATATTAAGATGTTGTCTTGGAAGGTTTTATTTCTGGTGGCTATTACTTCGGCTCGAAGAGTTTCGGCGCTTTCAGCCTTACAGTATGAATCGTCTTTTCTAATTTTTCACTCTGATAAGGTAGTTCTGCGTACTGCCTTGGGTTTTCTTCCCGAGGTTGTTTCTGATAAGAATATTAATCAAGAGATTGTTGTTCCTTCTTTGTGTCCTAATCCTTCTTCTAATAAGGAGCGTTTGTTGCACCTGGATATGGTTCGTGCATTGAAATATTATTTGCAGGCAACTAAGGATTTTCGCCAGTCTTCTTCTTTGTTTTCTTTTCTGGGAAGCGTAAGGGTAAGAAAGCTACAGCTACTTCTCTTTCTTGTTGGTTGAGGAGTGCTATTCGCTTGGCATATGAGACTGCTGGTCAGCAGCCTCCTGAGAGAATCACGGCTCATTCCACGAGGGCTGTTTCATCTACTTGGACTTTAAAATAAAGCTTCTGTAGATCAGCTTTGCAAGGCTGCGACTTGGTCATCTTTGCATACTTTTTCTAAATTTTACAAATTTGATACTTTTGCTTTAGCAAAGGCTTCTTTTGGGAGAAAGGTTCTTCAAGCAGTGGTGTCTTCTGTTCATGTTAACTGTCATGTCCCTCCCTTACCATCCGTGTCCTCTAGCTTGGGTATTGGTTCCCAACAGTAATTAAGATGATCCGTGGACTCACCGTGTGTTAGAAAGAAAACATAATTTATTCTTACCTGATAAATGTATTTATTTCTTGACACGGTGAGTCCACGGCCTGCCCTGTTTTTAAGACAGTTTGCTTTTCTATAAATTTCAGGCACCTCTGCACCTTAGATTACTTCCTTTCTCCTTTCCCTTTGGTCGAATGACTGTGGATTGTGGTTAGGGGGAGTGGTATTGAACAGCTTTTGCTGTAGTGCTCTTTGCCTCCTCCCAACAGTAATTAAGATAATTTGTGGACTCATCATGTCAAGAAAGAAATACGTTTATTAATTTTTTTATTTTTTTGGGTGGGTTTTTTTTTTAGCTCTGGACCTGAATGCCCTTTTAAGGGCAGTGAAAAAGAGCTGAATGCCCTTTAGGGGCAATGGGTAGTTTAGGATTTTTTAGAGTTAGGTTTTTTTATTTTGGGGAGTTGGTTGGGTGGTGGGTTTTACTGTTGGGCGGGGGGTCTTTGTATATTTTTCAAAACGTGGTTTAGAAAGGAGCGCCAAATCTTGGCGAGGTCTGGTGCGGTATAGGTGTGAAAATATGGTATTCTGTCTGAGAAATTGTATAGCGCTATAGCTCAGCTACAATTATGGTAGTTGTGCTGTATAGATGTGTAGGTTTTGATATCTAGATATAAGATCTAAGAGTGGCACAGTTGATACATAAAAGCATTTAATACATATTAAACATATAAAACAAGGGTGTCGTTTAAAATATATTTTAACAGAACGGCAAGAAATAATGTGTAAAAACACATAAACACATAAATATCTATAAAAACACGCGTGTTTTGCTTTTTAGCTGTATGTATAATGTCTCATAAAATTCGTCTCATATATAGTTGTGTTGGCATAAATCTGAAAATAATAAACAATAAAAAATGATAAAAAACAATAAAAAGTAAATAATGTCCAATAATCCCTTCTCAAAGTTAAGAGATATATAAAAAAAGGTTAAGTAGTGTCCAAAAATCCCTTCTCAAAGTTAAGAGATATAAATAGATTTTCACATGTGTATCCAAAAAATAAACTGTCCAAATTTAAGTGTTGTCCAAAAACGTGGTATAAATGAATAGTGCAAATCCAGCAGATTCAAAAGTTCTATTAAAAAAGCTTTGCAAAAAACATTTCAAAGAGACATTTAAAAAACATCAAAATGAAGGTAGAAAAAAAGGTCTATCAAAATATGGTGACAAAGAATAATCCGTGAAGTCAATCCAAAATAGTGATAAAAATAAGTCCAAAAAAGATGTAAAATATCCAAAAGATAAAAAACAAAAAATAAATGATTAGTATGTGCACAAACTAGTGAGAGTGATCCCAAAAAGGGGGCTTATGTGGAGGGGTTATGTTTCCATGTAGAAAAATTATTTGCTGTATAAAAAGAAAAAATAAAAATACAAAAATATAAATAAAAATAATCCTAGGGAATCTTCAAACCCTGAAAATAAAAGATAATAACAATAGTGTAATACTGTATTCTAATTCAACAATCAAGGAATAAATAGCTCACCATAGCTCTGTCAACGCGTTTCGGCCCTCAAGAGAGGCCTTTATCAAGACTATAGTATGGTGTGGGTGAGCTGAAGACTTTATACCTTTCTCTAACCAATCAAATTGCATTGAAATTGCGCCAAATTTTTGCGCCAAAATTTCGCGCCAAAATTTCGCGCCAAAAATGTGGTACCGGAAGTGTTGAGCCGGAAGTGCTCATCTGTATATAAAAAAAAGAAAAAAAAAAAAGAAAAAAAAAAAAGTTCACATTTGTCTCTGTATCATTTAGATAAGGCTTTTATTTAGAATTCGTCTATGTCTATGTTTATTAAACATTGTCTATGTTGTTCCTAATGTGTTTATTCGTGTTATGTGCCTTAGTAGTTAGCTGTGGGGTCAAATGTTATGGTTTGCCAGTGTTTTTTTAACCGGAAATGGCCGCTGAGATGTAAACATCCGGTTAAGCTATATCGGATGTTATGGGTGAGGCGGAAGTGGTATTTACTCTGTACCAATCAGATCCGGAGGGGCAGAAAGCAGTTATCCCACATGTAGAGCCAGTTTTACAACTTGGCATGAAATATATGACAAAATACCGGTACGTTTCTGAACCGGAAGTAGCCGGAAAAAGTAAGATACTTTAACATCCGGTAAGATTGAGCCGGATGTTGCACCTTACCGGTCATGGTTAAACCGGATGTGGTGTGTATCCTAGCCTATTCAAATTCAAAGGGACAAAAAGTGTTAACCTTGGTATTTGTCTAGTGAACAAAATCAATGTAGGGATCACGGTACAGAGAGTGTATATTGTAAAATACACAGTTTATATATATTGGAAAATATATATATATATCGAAAAATACATAATCTAATAAATAGAGATCTAAAAACCTTAAAGGAACTTTTGGAAACTTTCTAAAAAACTTTTTAGGATAAAAATATAAAAGATATGTAGTATAAAGAAAAACTTTTTTACAATGCATCTATGATTGGTTAGAAAATCTATAGAAGGAGTACATTTGTATCAACCTGTATTCTCTTTTTGTCATGTGCAATATTGGGTATTGGAAGTCTTATTTTCTATCTAAATGTGCCTGGTATAAAAATTAGTTAACCGTGTGCGCACTATGATAGGAGTTTTTTGAAATCTGATGTGGATATGAAGGAAACTTGTCTCATACAAGTATATGAATGTATTTATGTAGATTGTGAGATCAATGGGTACTTTTATCGATCTGATTAGTTGTCTTTTGGGGAATTGTGAATTTAAATTTGTTATGAGGTGTAATCATGTTGTTGGTATTGGGATTATGTTACCTCTATACACATTTTAAATTGTGTTTATATTCTTATGAAGAGTCAGGCTTCGGTTACTTTCTAACTTATTCTGTTAGATATTTCCCAGATGGAGAGGTTGCTAAGTCAAGTGTCTCTTATGCTGTTGACATATTATGGGATCATATCTTGTTAATATTATTGGCATCTCATATGCTGTTGACATATTAGGGGATCATATCTTGTTAATGTTATTGGCATCTATATAGTCTCTCTGTTTGTGTAATAAGGTTTGTTGGAACTCATCTTATGTTGGAACCATATCATGGGGTCTTTGTATATTTTTACAGGGGAAAAGAGCTGATTTTTTTAGGGCAACGCCCTTCAAAATGCCCTTTTAAAGGGACAGTCAACACCAGAATTTTTGTTGTTTTAAAAGATAGAAAATCCATTAATTATCAATTCCCCAGTTTTGCATAACCAACACAGTTATAATTATACACGTTTTACCTCTGTAATTACCTTGTATCTAAGCCTCAGTGGACTGCCCCCTTATTTCAGTTATTTTGACAGCATTTTAGACAATCAGAGCTGTCTCCATGGTAAATTCACGTGCATGAGCTCAGTTATCTATATGAAAAACGTGAACTAATGCCCTCTAGTGGTGAAAAACTATCAAAATGCATTTAGATTAGAGGCGGCCTTCAAGGTCTAAGAAATTAGCATATGAACCTCCTAGGTTTAGCTTTCAACTAAGAATACCAAGAGAACAAAGCAAAACTGGTGATAAAAGTAAATTGGAAAGTTGTTTAAAATTACATGCCTTATTTGAAACATGAAAGTTTTTTTTGTACTTGACTGTCACTTTAAGGGCTATTGGTAGTTTATTGTAGGTTAGGGGGTGTTTTTATTTAGGGGGGCTTTTTATTTTTATAGGCTATTAGATTAGGTGTAATTTTTATTTTTGATAATTTCATTTATTATTTTTTGTAAGCTTAGTGGTTTTTTTTTTTTTGTAATTTAGTGTTTATTATTTTTTGTAATTTTAGATTTATTTTTATTTTTTTCATTGTGTTTTATAATTGTAATTTAGGTTTTTAATTAGTAGTTTTTTTTTATTTTATTACAATAGTTAGGTTAATTCATAGTTTAATGTTAGGTTTATTTTTATTTCAGAGGTAAACTTTTATTTATTTATTTAAAGATATTTATATTGTAATTTTAATTTAAAGTTAGGTGGTGTGGGCCGGCGGTCTAGAGGTTAATAGGTTTAGTTTACTATTTATGATGTGGGGGCTGGAGGTTTAGGGGTTAATACTTTATTATAATGTTGGCAATGTGAGGGGCTGGCGTTTTAGGGGTTAATATGTTTATTTAGGTGTCGGGAGGCGGATTCGGGGGTTAATAACTTTTATTAGTGTCGAGCGGTGGTTTAGTGGTTAAATATTTAAATAGTGTTGGCAATGTGGGTGGGCAGCAGATTAGGGGTTAATAACTTTATTTAATAGTCGCGATGTGGGTGGGTGGCAGATTAGGTGTTAATAGGTTTAATATACTGTAAGCGATGTGGGATGGAAGAGATTTATCGGTTAATAGGTAGTTTATGGGTTTAAGTGTACTTTGTAACACTTTAGTTATGAGTTTTGTGAAACATTTTTGTTTCACAAAATCCATAACTACTGCTCTTAGGTGGCGGTATGGCTCGTGGCGGTATAGGCTGTAACGCAAGCTTTTTATCCTGAATGTGCAACCTGTAATACCGGCACTATGAAAATCCCACACAAAAACGTAATTTTTTGTGTGCGGAATGGAGGTTGCGTTACAGACTAAAATGCTTGCGGTATAGCTATACCGACACAACTCGTAATATGCGTTCCTGGTCATTCCAGCATAATGGCCAATTTCTCAGCGTTAAAAGCCGCACCCTAGCGCAAAACTCATAATCTAGGTCTACATCAATGTTGCCAAAACGGGAAACCACTAATTGGTTAACACGCAAACAGGATTTTTTCAGATGTGGGAGCAGACGGTGCAAATCCTGTGCACATGCAATTTTTGGTAATATTTTCACATCAATTGATAACAGAAAAACTTTTAAAATAAACAATTATATAAACTGTAATACAAGTTATGTGATTTATCTGCTTACTTGTAAAGCATGTAATATTAAGTATGTAGGTCAAACAACAAGACCTTTGAAAAAGAGGTTTTGAGAACACTTATGGTCTATAAATGATTTGGAATCCGATACCCCAATAGCCCTACATTTCCGTAATCAACATGATGGAGATGGCACATTATTACAATTTCAAGGCATTCAACATGTCACTAGAAACACTTGGGGGGGGAGGGTGATAGAGTAAATTTACTGGGCCAAAAAGAAGTGTTTTGGATATTCCATTTAGGCACTAGAATAACCCATGGTTTGAACTCTGACTGGGATGTAAAATTGTATGAAGAATGAGTAAAGAAAAAATTGGGGATTTTGCTCAACAAGGAAGTCAAATATTGGTTTATCATCATAATAGCTGTACTATTATTAAAGATTAGACTAGATACATATGTACAACATAAGCTACTAGAATGATGTGTTAAACCTTTTAAATTGTTTCTCTGTGGTAGGATTTGTTTATACACAATGAGCAATATTGGATGTACATGTTTGTAATATATTGGTAATATCCATTGTGATTGTGTATATGCATAAGAGCCTGTATTAATATTCACTATATATTCTATATATTTTTTTTGTTTTGAGCAAGCCGGTGTTAAACACATATGTTCCTAGTACACTTAATGACAGAGATGTGTCTAACCCTTTTAAATAGGGGTATGTAACTATGGTACATATGGGTCATTGACAAAGAACGAACTAACAAAATGAGTTTTACCTTTTTTCATGTCTTGATTTTATCTTATATTAGTATTCAATAAAAGTATTTTTATGGCAATGTACCTGATGTCCTGATTCAATCACCGACTGGTCACTGTGTGCGAGGAACTGGATTTTTCTCTTATAACATTCAAATACCTTGCGCTATGCCGCCCACTTCAAAAGTACATTTTCTGTGAGCTAATGGTTTGAATTCTTGTCCAATCAGTGCTCTAGCTACAACAAAAGTGCCATGTGGGGAGAGCGCTGACTAGAGAACAATTCAAACCTTTAACTCACAGAAAAATTGACTTTAAAGCCAGCAGTATAGAGCAGGATATTTGATCTTCAAATCTATATTAAAAAGTAAGCTATAGCGCAACTTAAAGAGACATGAAACCCAAAAATTTTCTTTCATGATTCAGATAGAGAATTTTTTTTTTTTTTACTTTCTAATTTACTTCTATTATCTCATTTGTTTCATTTTCTTGGTATCATTTGTTAAAGGAGCAGCAATGCACCACTTGTTTCTAACTGAACACATGGGTGAGCCAATGACAATCGGTATATATATATGCAGCCACCAATCAGCAACTAGAACCTAGGTTCTTTGCTGCTCCTGAGCTTTCTTAGTTAAACCTTTCAGCAAAGGATAACAAGAGAAGAAAGCAAATTAAATAATAGAAGTAAATTGGAAAGTTGTTTAAAATTGTTTTCTCTATCTGATTCATGAAAGTAAAAATTTGTGTTTCATGTCCCTTTAATTACAAATGATGAATTCAACTAAAATATCACTAAAATTCAAGATATGTTCTTAAACTTTAATGATTCAGATAGGGAATGCCATTTTAAACACATTTCCAATGTACTTTTATCATCAAATGTGCTTTGTTCTCTTTGTATTCTTTGTTAATAGCTAAACCTAGGTAGGATCATAAGATGATTTCTAAACCCTTGAAGGCTGCCTCTTATCTCAGTGAATTTTACAGAATATATATATATATATACATGTATGAACATAATCTTACTTCTGTTTTAGGTTGCTGAATACTTTGCTACCATCTTTTAGAAGACAATATTTACTATTAAATCAAGCTGGATTAGTAAATGCCAGTATAGAAGCCGATTATAAAGAAATCGAACAGTTGGTTCAAAGAGAGAAATCAGTGGTGTGGGCTGACCAGACAGTTCTCGAAGATCCTAATACAAATGACATCCCAGAAGTCGCTGCTTTAGTTACTTTTCCCCAACTGACATACAATCAAACAACTCCATGCAGTAAGACCTTTTGTTTTGTTTCTATTTCATTCCTGTTTGTGCAGCTTCACAAAATCTGAGGGAGGTGATGTAGCTGTCTGACATTTCATTACACTTTGCTGATAAAGAATATCTGTTATTCACTCCTGTAGATATCGTCCTATTCCAGGCTGTATTTGAAGGTTGATTTGTTTTATTAACCACAGTACTATTGAACATATTTCTATTGTGTCAAATTAATTTGAAAACAAATAGTTAAATTTGACTACTATAGTTAAGGAAAAAAAAAATATCAAACTGACAAACACCTAGTTCATCAAAGATTTTTACCTATTTTAGATTCTTGAGATATAGATTTTCAAACTAGAAATGCTTTAAAAATTTACTTGAGTTTTCCATTGCAATACTTTTTCTGCATTTTAACCCTCAAAAATACAGTGGAAACTTATAGTTGTGTCCAGTGTTTACAATGACTGGCAGTAGCATTATTTATATATATATATATATATATATATCAATATATATATATCATATAAGGGACTGCACTCGCTGGATTTGGTTTAAAAAACCTTTATATCTTTATTATGGTAACGTTTTGGGGTTCACAGACCCCTTCCTCAGACCAGAGGAAGGGGTCTGTGAACCCCGAAACGTTACCATAATAAAGATATAAAGGTTTTTTAAACCAAATCCAGCGAGTGCAGTCCCTTATTGGATATAGACTGTGTACTTAATTGACTTTGCACCCTGGTGGATGACCACACAGCATTGTGAGTGCAGACACACATGGAAGATATATATATATATGTGTGTATAATATATGTGTGTGTGTGTGTGTGTATATATGTATAATATGTGTGTGTGTGTATATATATATATATATTTCTTCTGTTATGTGTGATCAGTCCACGGGTCATCATTACTTCTGGGATATAACTCCTCCCCAACAGGAAATGCAAGAGGATTCACCCAGCAGAGCTGCATATAGCTCCTCCCCTCTACGTCAGTCCCAGTCATTCTCTTGCACCCAACGACTAGATAGGATGTGTGAGAGGACTATGGTGATTATACTTAGTTTTTATGACTTCAATCAAAAGTTTGTTATTTTAAAATAGCACCGGAGCGTGTTATTACTTCTCTGGCAGAGTTTGAGGAAGAATCTGTCAGAGTTTTTTACTATGATTTTAACCGGAGTAGTTAAGATCATATTGCTGTTCTCGGCCATCTGAGGGAGGTAAAGGCTTCAGATCAGGGGACAGCGGGCAGATGAATCTGCATTGAGGTATGTAGCAGTTTTTATTTTCTGAATGGAATTGATGAGAAAATCCTGCCATACCGTTAAAATGACATGTATGTATACACTTCAGTATTCTGGGGATGGTATTTCACCGGAACTACTCTGTTAAAGGTCACTAATCCTTTTTAATAACTATTTATCATGTTAAACGTTTTTGCTGGAATGTAGAATCGTTTACATTGCTGAGGTACTGTGTGAATAAATATTTGGGCATTATTTTCCACTTGGCAGTTTTTTTACTTTAATTGTGACAGTTTCGTTTCTCTTCACTGCTGTGTGGGAGAGGGAGGGGCCGTTTTTGGCGCTCTTTGCTACGCATCAAAAAATACCAGTCAGTTACTTTTATATTTCCTGCATGATCCGGTTCATCTCTGATAGATCTCAGGGGTCTTCAAACTTCTTTGAAGGGAGGTAAATTCTCTCAGCAGAGCTGTGAGAATTCTTATAGTGACTGTGAATAAAAACGTTGCTTTGTATTTTTTATGTCAAATTTAATTATTGTTATTTTACTAATGGGAACAAACCTTTGCTAAAAGTTTTGTTGTTTTAAAGTTTGATGCTATAACTGTTTTTCAGTTTATTATTTCAACTGTCATTTAATCGTTAGTACCTCTTTGAGGCACAGTACGTTTTTTGCTAAAAAAGATTATAACCAAGTTGTAAGTTTTTTTGCTAGTGTGTTAGACATGTCTGACTCAGAGGAAGATATCTGTGTCATTTGTTCCAATGCCAAGGTGGAGCCCAATAGAAATTTATGTACTAACTGTATTGATGCTACTTTAAATAAAAGTCAATCTGTACAATGTGAACAAGTTTCACCAAACAGCGAGGGGAGAGTTATGCCGACTAACTCGCCTCACGCGGCAGTACCTGCATCTCCCGCCCGGGAGGTGCGTGATATTTTGGCGCCTAGTACATCTGGGCGGCCATTACAGATAACATTACAAGATATGGCTACTGTTATGACTGAAGTTTTGTCTAAATTACCAGAACTAAGAGGCAAGCGTGATCACTCTGGGGTGAGAACAGAGTGCGCTGACAATGCTAGGGCCATGTCTGATACTGCGTCACAGCTCGCAGAGCATGAGGACGGAGAGCTTCATTCTGTGGGTGACGGTTCTGATCCAAACAGATTGGACTCAGATATTTCAAATTTTAAATTTAAATTGGAGAACCTCCGTGTATTACTAGGGGAGGTCTTAGCAGCTCTCAACGATTGTAACACCGTTGCAATACCAGAGAAACTGTGTAGGTTGGATAAATACTTTGCGGTACCGGCGAGTACTGACGTTTTTCCTATACCTAAGAGACTAACTGAAATTGTTACTAAGGAGTGGGATAGACCCGGTGTGCCGTTCTCACCCCCTCCAATATTTAGAAAGATGTTTCCAATAGACGCCACCACTCGGGACTTATGGCAAACGGTCCCCAAGGTGGAGGGAGCAGTTTCTACTTTAGCTAAGCGTACCGTGGAGGATAGCTGTGCTTTCTCAGATCCAATGGATAAAAAATTAGAGGGTTACCTTAAGAAAATGTTTGTTCAACAAGGTTTTATATTACAACCCCTTGCATGTATCGCGCCGATTACGGCTGCGGCAGCATTTTGGATTGAGTCGCTTGAAGAGAACCTTAGTTCATCTACGCTAGACGACATTACGGACAGGCTTAGAGTCCTTAAACTAGCTAATTCCTTCATTTCGGAGGCCGTAGTACATTTAACCAAACTTACGGCTAAGAACTCAGGATTCGCCATACAGGCACGTAGGGCGCTGTGGCTAAAATCCTGGTCAGCTGATGTTACTTCTAAGTCCAAATTACTTAATATACCTTTCAAGGGGCAGTCTTTATTTGGGCCCGGTTTGAAAGAGATTATCGCTGACATTACAGGAGGTAAGGGCCACGCCCTACCTCAAGACAAAGCCAAAGCTAAGGCTAGACAGTCTAATTTTCGTCCCTTTCGGAACTTCAAAACAGGAGCAGCATCAATCTCCACTGCACCAAAACAGGAAGGAGCTGTTGCTCGTTACAGGCAAGGCTGGAAGCCTAACCAGTCCTGGAACAAGAGCAAGCAGGCCAGGAAACCTGCTGCTGCCCCAAAGACAGCATGAACCGAGAGCCCCCGATCCGGGACCGGATCTAGTGGGGGGCAGACTCTCTCTCTTCGCCCAGGCCTGGGCAAGAGATGTTCAGGATCCCTGGGCACTAGAGATCATATCTCAGGGATACCTTCTAGACTTCAAATTATCTCCCCCAAGAGGGAGATTTCATCTGTCAAGGTTGTCAACAAACCAGATAAAGAAAGAAGCGTTTCTACGCTGCGTACAAGATCTGTTAATAATGGGAGTGATCCATCCGGTTCCGCGGTCGGAACAAGGACAAGGGTTCTACTCAAACCTGTTTGTGGTTCCCAAAAAAGAGGGAATTTTCAGGCCAATCTTAGATTTAAAGATTCTAAACAAATTCCTAAGAGTTCCATCGTTCAAAATGGAAACTATTCGGACAATCTTACCCATGATCCAAGAGGGTCAGTACATGACCACAGTGGATTTAAAGGATGCTTACCTTCACATACCGATCCACAAAGATCATCACCGGTATCTAAGGTTTGCCTTCTTAGACAGGCACTACCAGTTTGTAGCTCTTCCATTCGGATTGGCTACGGCTCCAAGAATCTTCACAAAGGTTCTGGGTGCCCTTCTGGCGGTACTAAGACCGCGAGGGATTTCGGTAGCTCCATACCTAGACGACATTCTAATACAAGCTTCAAGCTTTCAAACTGCCAAGTCTCATACAGAGTTAGTTCTGGCATTTCTAAGGTCGCATGGATGGAAAGTGAACGAAAAGAAGAGTTCTCTTTTTCCTCTCACAAGAGTTCCATTCTTGGGGACTCTTATAGATTCTGTAGAAATGAAGATTTACCTGACAGAGGACAGGTTAACAAAGCTTCAAAATGCATGCCGTGTCCTTCATTCTATTCAACACCCGTCAGTAGCTCAATGCATGGAGGTGATCGGCTTAATGGTAGCGGCAATGGACATAGTACCTTTTGCACGCCTACACCTCAGACCTCTGCAATTATGCATGCTAAGTCAGTGGAATGGGGATTACTCAGATTTGTCCCCTACTCTGAATCTGAATCAAGAGACCAGAAATTCTCTTCTATGGTGGCTTCATCGGCCACACCTGTCCAGGGGGATGCCATTCAGCAGGCCAGACTGGACAATTGTAACAACAGACGCCAGCCTACTAGGTTGGGGCGCTGTCTGGAATTCTCTGAAGGCTCAGGGACTATGGAATCAGGAGGAGAGTCTCCTTCCAATAAACATTCTGGAATTGAGAGCAGTTCTCAATGCCCTTCTAGCTTGGCCCCAATTAACAACTCGGGGGTTCATCAGGTTTCAGTCGGACAACATCACGACTGTAGCTTACATCAACCATCAGGGAGGGACAAGAAGCTCCCTAGCAATGGTGGAAGTATCAAAGATA
Organism: Bombina bombina; assembly: GCF_027579735.1. NCBI lineage: Eukaryota > Metazoa > Chordata > Amphibia > Anura > Bombinatoridae > Bombina > Bombina bombina. The sequence continues at coordinate 160,037,892 of NC_069505.1, read as the reverse complement.
ATTCGCTGGGCAGAGTCTCACTCTTGCCACCTGTCAGCAATCCACATCCCGGGAGTGGAGAACTGGGAGGCGGATTTCTTGAGTCGCCAGACTTTTCATCCGGGGGAGTGGGAACTTCATCCGGAGGTCTTTGCCCAAATACTTCGACGTTGGGGCAAACCAGAGATAGATCTCATGGCGTCTCGCCAGAACGCCAAACTTCCTCGCTACGGGTCCAGATCCAGGGATCCGGGAGCGGTTCTGATAGATGCTTTGACAGCACCTTGGAACTTCGGGATGGCTTATGTGTTTCCACCCTTTCCGCTGCTTCCTCGATTGATTGCCAAAATCAAGCAGGAGAGAGCATCAGTGATTCTAATAGCGCCTGCATGGCCACGCAGGACTTGGTATGCAGATCTAGTGGACATGTCATCCTGTCCGCCTTGGTCTCTACCTCTAAGACAGGACCTTCTGATACAGGGTCCATTCAAACATCAAAATCTAACTTCTCTGAAGCTGACTGCTTGGAAATTGAACGTTTGATTTTATCAAAACGTGGTTTTTCTGAGTCGGTTATTGATACCCTGATACAGGCTAGGAAGCCTGTTACCAGAAAGATTTACCATAAAATATGGCGTAAATACCTATACTGGTGCGAATCCAAACATTACTCCTGGAGTAAGGTTAGGATCTCTAGGATATTGTCTTTTCTACAAGAAGGGTTAGAAAAGGGTTTATCAGCTAGTTCATTAAAGGGACAGATTTCAGCTCTGTCCATCTTGTTACACAGGCGTCTGTCAGAAAATCCAGACGTCCAGGCTTTTTGTCAGGCTTTAGCTAGGATCAAGCCTGTGTTTAAAGCTGTTGCTCCGCCATGGAGTTTAAACTTAGTTCTTAACGTTTTACAGGGTGTTCCATTTGAACCCCTTCATTCCATTGATATAAAATTGTTATCTTGGAAAGTTCTGTTTTTAATGGCTATTTCCTCGGCTCGAAGAGTCTCTGAGTTATCAGCCTTACATTGTGATTCTCCTTATCTGATTTTTCACTCAGACAAGGTAGTTCTGCGTACTAAACCTGGGTTCTTACCTAAGGTGGTCACTAACAGGAATATCAATCAAGAGATTGTTGTTCCATCCTTGTGTCCAAATCCTTCTTCAAAGAAGGAACGTCTTCTACACAATCTGGATGTAGTTCGTGCCCTCAAGTTCTACTTGCAGGCAACTAAAGATTTTCGCCAAACTTCTTCCCTGTTTGTCGTTTATTCTGGACAGAGGAGAGGTCAAAAAGCTTCTGCTACCTCTCTCTCTTTTTGGCTTCGTAGCATAATACGTTTAGCCTATGAGACTGCTGGTCAGCAGCCTCCTGAAAGAATTACAGCTCACTCCACTAGAGCTGTGGCTTCCACTTGGGCCTTTAAGAATGAGGCCTCTGTTGAACAGATTTGCAAGGCTGCAACTTGGTCTTCGCTTCATACTTTTTCCAAATTTTACAAATTTGACACTTTTGCTTCTTCGGAGGCTATTTTTGGGAGAAAGGTTCTTCAGGCAGTGGTTCCTTCTATATAATGAGCCTGCCTATCCCTCCCGTCATCCGTGTACTTTTGCTTTGGTATTGGTATCCCAGAAGTAATGATGACCCGTGGACTGATCACACATAACAGAAGAAAACATAATTTATGCTTACCTGATAAATTCCTTTCTTCTGTTGTGTGATCAGTCCACGGCCCGCCCTGTTTTAAGGCAGGTAAATATCTTTTAAATTATACTCCAGTCACCACTTCACCCTTGGTTACTCCTTTCTCGTTGATTCTTGGTCGAATGACTGGGACTGACGTAGAGGGGAGGAGCTATATGCAGCTCTGCTGGGTGAATCCTCTTGCATTTCCTGTTGGGGAGGAGTTATATCCCAGAAGTAATGATGACCCGTGGACTGATCACACAACAGAAGAAAGGAATTTATCAGGTAAGCATAAATTATGTTATATATATATATATATATATATATATATATATATATATATATATATATATAAAAAATATATATATATTTATATATATATATTTATATATATATATTTATATATATATATTTATATATTTTTTTATAGGGATACAATAGGTAAAAAGCCAGTCTTTATTCAGTAGATAATAAAAACATAATCCTCATACAGCAACTTGGTAAAAACATGTTATATGAACAGGAACAGGGGGAACATCACCTCCTGTGACATCATATATATAATGTTTTGTGTTTTTTTTTTTTTGTTTTTTTTTTAATAGAAACTGAAACGTGGGTACAGCGCATAAACATTGCGGAGAAAGATGACCAGCACGAACAGGCAGTTGTCAAGCCTTTTATTGGAGAACTTAGTAAGTTTTTTTTTTTATTATTTTACGTTTTCCTGCACCCGCACCTGTTCCTTAATTGTCATTATATTATTACAGGTAGAAATCCCCAGATCTGGAATTCCAAAATACAGAATTATTCAGAAATCCAGACTTTTTCAGTAATATTTAAAAAAAAAAAAATTAAAAAAAAAAAACTTTTTCCCTGCGTCTTTGATTTATTTGTATTCTAAAATGCAAATGATAATCTATATTTAATACAACAAATATCATCTTCCAGTGCTTTACTATCTTCCTGATGTTGTTTTATATATATATATATATATATATAAGTATAAAAATTATGTAAAACTACCTTTAGGTTGCATGTATAAGCTGTGTTAAGAAATGCTAATATTGTCTAAATGACATAAGATGTTGTTTACACTTAGACCCAATTCATTCTCTATGCTGTCAATATACAAGTATTCCAAAATTGAAACAGTTTGAATAAAGTGTTCGGCACTTATATTAACATTATATGTAAAGAGCATCCAGATTCCGTATTGCTGGGGAAAATTAGTAGGTTTACACAATGTTAAAGGGACAGTCAACACCAAAATTGTTATTGATTAAAAAGATAGATGATGCCTTTTCTACCCATTCCCCAGCTTTGCACAACCAACATTGTTATATAATTATACTTTCTAACATTTAAACCTCTAAATTTCTGCCTGTTTTTAAACAACTACAGACAGCCTCTTATCACATGCATAATTCATGTGAGACTGCTAATTCATGTTAGCCATATAGCTAACATTGTGCTCTCTCCCGTGGAGTGGTGCACCACACTGCACTAATTGGCTGAAATGCAAGTTAATAGATAAATAGCCATGTGATAAGGGGGCTGTTAGAAGAGGCTTAGATACAAGGTAATCAAAAAGTATATTTCTATAACAGTGTTGGTTAGGCACAACTGGGGAATTGTAATAAAGGGATTATCTATCTTTTTAAACAATAAACATTTTGGAGTAGACTGTCCCTTTTAAGTATTCAAAGTAAAAAAAAATACAGAAAACAGACAAATTAACCCAAATTAACAGATTAGTCCCCTTTTCCATCCTTTATACAGATGTTAATCCATTAGAATCATTACTACATTTCATAGTGCCAGGAAATATTTTAATGCCTTAGATATTTAGAAATAGCTTACAGAAGCATAGCATTTGACGTCTGATAAGAACTATTAGCCCAATGAGCCTGTCCTAAATTTCCTAAACATGTGCAGGTATACAGGTAGCCCTCAGTTTACAACGGGGTTAGGTTCCAAAAGGAATGGTTGTAAATCAAAACCGTTGTAAATTGAAACCCAGTTTATAATGTAAGTCAATGAGAAGTAAGGGAGTTAGGTTCCAGGCCCCTCTTAAAATTGACATAAGTAACACCTAATACATTATTTTTAAAGCTTTGAAATGAAGACTTTAAATGCTAAACAGCATTATAAACCTAATTAAATAATCACACAACAGACTGTATCATGAAACTAAGTTTCATGAACAAAAACATTTTTTTACTTGCATTTTTCTGCAAACAGTTCTCTGCATTGTTAGCATGTTAGGTAATATTGGGTCTGCACCTATTCTATGCATTTCAATCTGGAGTGATTAATAGGTAGTTAGGCATCCTCACCTCAAGCAGCTGGACAGGAAGTTAATAGGGAAGTGGCTGCTAGATCTTGTTGCTTGAAAGCTGGTCTGCTCTGTGTACACAGATTAATTTCAGTCTGCTAAACTTGCATAACTTTGCTGCAACACAAGCGGACAGCTCCACCTACTGGCTATTTCTTCTATAAGGTACGACAAGTCCACGGATTCATCCTTTACTTGTGGGATATTATCCTCTTGCTAACAGGAAGTGGCAAAGTGCACCACAGCAGAGCTGTCTATATAGCTCCACCCCCAGTCATTCTCTTTGCCTACTCTAAGTACTAGGAAGGGTAAAGTGAAAGAGGTGATAAAATATTAGTTTTTAATTTCTTCAAGCAAGAGTTTTTTGTTTTAAATGGTACCGGTGTGTACTATTTACTCTCAGGCAGCAGATGGATGAAGACTTCTGCCTGGAGGATGATGATCTTAGCATTTGTAACGAAGATCCAGTGCTGTTCCCACAGAGGCTGAGGGGTACAAGAAACTTCAGTGTGAGGAACGTTTTCATGCTATATAGCAGTGAGGTATGTTCAGTCATTTTTTCTGGAGAGACTGTGTATTTCAGAAAGGCTGACAGTATCCCCATGAGGGTAAGTGTAAGCAGTAATCCTAAGAGATATAGAAAGGCATTACTAAGCTTGCATAAGGGGCTAATTAAAAAATGGTTGACACTGAGTTTTGAATGTTTGTGGGCAAACGTTTTATGAACTGGGAGTGCTGTTAACGTTTTGTGGGCAATAACGTTTTTTGGGCAACTTTATTGAGGGTACACTTGGCTTATTTTTTGGGTCTCAGACCCACATGGCTAGTTTAAAACCGCTCTGGTGCGGTTCTTTGAGGCTGTAGAGCAGTGATTTTTAACCTTTTTTTTGCCGTGGCACACTTTTTAAAAAAAAAAATCACACATTGTAGCCTAATACAGTATATATATATATATATATATATATATATATATATATATGTGTGTGTGTATATATATATATATATATATATATATGTGTATATATATATATACACACATACACACAAACATACTGTATATATTGTGCTGTTATGCCATGCCTCCTACAAACTATACGTGACATATTGACATTCATTCACAAACAATCATAATGATTGTCTGTGAATGAATGTCAATATGTCATGGTTGTAAATGATGTCTGCCTGATGAGCCTGTCACATACCTCCCTATATTTTAAAATTTGAAAGAGGGACACCACTGCACTGGGAATAAAAAAAACAAGCAAAGTTTAAAAAATATGTCACACTGTTGTCAGTCTGCCGCGGCACACCTGAGGATCTCTCACGGCACACTAGTGTGCCACGGCACACTGGTTGAAAAACACTGCTTTAGAGACATCGAGTGAGATGGGCGGGGCCTATTTTCGCGCCTCAGGTGCACAGTTGTTTTCACTCTGCAAGTAGCAAGCTCCAACTCCTGAGGGCCCTTGTGGATGTTTTGGGCCAAATCGAAGCTTTAACCCCATATTTGCAATCCCTGAGGGCAGGTAGGCGCCACAGCAGGGCTGTGGCAAGGTGCTGGGGTTGTTTTTTTCCAGATTTAGGCCTTATTTCAATCCGGTTTGCTCAATAAAGGGTTAAAAGTTAAATTTTCTTGTGGGGCAAACTTAACTACACTTATTGAGTCTGCTATCAAACATTTGAAAAATTTGGTGCATTTTAAAGCAGTTTTGCAGAGCGTGTATGCTTTTTTTCTCTTAGACGCAGTACCGTTTTTTAAGATTGTTATTTTTTTTCACTAAATAAAGTGTTTTCATGCTTGTTTGTAGTCATTACTAGCCTGTTCAACATGTCTGACATTGAGGAAAGTCATTGTTCAATATGTTTAGGAGCCATTGTGGAACCCCCACTTAGAATGTATCCCTCATGCACTGAAAGGTCAATGAATTGCAAAGAACATATTTTAGCTACTAAAAGTATGTTGCATGGTGATTCTCAGTCAGAAGGGAATCAGGTTATACTACCCTCATAGATTTTTTTTCTAAGCTGCCTGGGTTGCAGGGGAAGTGCAGTAGGTCTGGTGTGAGAACAAATTCTGAGCCCTCTGACGCTTTATTAGCCATATCCGATGTACCCTCACAATCTTCTGAGTTGGGGGTGAGGGATTTGCTGTCTGAGGGAGAGATTTCTGATTCAGGAAAGATGTTCCCTCAGACAGACTCAGATATGACGGCTTTTAAATTTAAACTAGAACACCTCTGCTTATTGTAGAATTAGGGCTCTCAAGCTAGCTAATTCTTTCATTACAGATGCCGTTTTTCAACTGGCTAAATTAGCGGCAAAGAATTCAGGTTTTGCCATTTTAGAGCGTTATGGCTTAAGTCCTGGTCTGCTGATGTTTTATCAAAATCTAAGCTTTTAGCCATCCCTTTCAAGGGTAAGACCCTATTCGGGCCTGAACTGAAAGAGATCATTTCAGACATCACTGGAGGGAAAGGCCATGCCCTTCCTCAGGATAAGACAAATAAGATAAGGACCAAACAAAATAATTTTCGTTCCTTTCGAAGCTTCAAAGGTGGTCCCTCTACCTCTTCCCCTGCTGCAAAGCAAGAGGGGAATTTTGCCCAATCCAAGTCAGTCTGGAGACCTAACCAGACATGGAACAAAAGTAAACAGGCCAAGAAGCCCGCTGCTGCCACCAAGACAGCATGAAGGGGTAGCCCCCGATCTGGGACCGGATCTATTATGGGGCAGACTTTCTTTCTTTGCTCAGGCTTGGGCAAGAGACGTTCAGGACTCCTGGGCTTTAGAACTCGTAACCCAGGGGTATCTTCTAGATTTCAAAGATTCTCCTCCAAGGGGGAGATTCCATCTTTCTCAATTGTCTGTAAACCAGACAAAAAGAGAGGCGTTCTTACACTGTGTAGAAGACCTATATACCATTTGAGTAATCTGACCAGTTCAGAAAACAGAACAGGGGCAGGGGTTCTACTCCAATCTGTTTGTGGTTCCTAAAAAAGAGGGAACCTTCAAACCAATTTAGATCTCAAGATCCTAAACAAATTTCTCAGAGTCCCATCCTTCAAGATGGAGACCATTCGGACTATATTACCAATGATCCAGGAGGGTCAATATATGACCACCGTGGACTTAAAGGATGCGTATCTACACATCCCTATCCACAAAGATCATAACCAGTTCCTCAGGTTCGCCTTTCTGGACAAGCATTACCAGTTTGTGGCTATTCCCTTCGGGTTGGCCACAGCTCCCAGAATTTTCACAAAGGTGCTAGGGTCCCTTCTGGCTGTTCTACGGCCGCAGGGCATAGCAGTGGCGCCTTATCTGGACGATATCTTAATTCAGGCGTCGACTTACCAACTAGCCAAATATCACACAGACATCGTGTTGGCTTTTCTAAGATCTCACGGGTGGAAGGTGAACGTAAAAAAGAGTTCACTTATCCCTCTCACAAGAGTTCCATTCCTGGGAACTCTGATAGATTTGGTGGACATGAAAATTTTTCTGACGGAGGTCAGGAAATCAAAGATTTTAACCACCTGCCGAGCTCTTCATTCCATTCCTCAGCCGTCAGTGGCTCAGTGTATGGAGGTAATCGGTCTAATGGTAGCGGCAATGGACATAGTTCCGTTTGCTCACTTGCATCTCAGACCACTGCAACTATGCATGCTCAATCACTGGAATGGGGATTATGCAGATTTATCGCCTCAGATAAATCTGGATCAAGAGACCAGAGACTCTCTTCTTTGGTGGTTGTCACAGGATCATCTGTCCCAGGGAATGTGTTTCTGCAGGCCAGCGTGAGTCATAGTGACGACAGACGCCAGCCTTTTGGCCTGGGGTGCAGTCTGGAATTCCCTGAAAGCACAGGGTTTGTGGACTCAGGAGGAGGCTCTCCTCCCGATAAATATTCTAGAACTGAGAGCGATCTTCAACGCGCTTCAGGCGTGGCCTCAGCTGGCTTCGGCCAGATTCATACGATTCCAGTCGGACAATATCACGACTGTAGCATATATCAATCATCAGGGGGGAACAAAGAGTTCTCTAGTGATGATAGAGGTTACCAAAATAATTTGATGGGCAGAGACTCACTCTTGCCATCTATCCGCAATCTATATCCCAGGAGTGGAGAACTGGGAAGCGGATTTTCTAAGTCGTCAGACTTTTCATCTGGGGGAGTGGGAACTCCATCCAGAGGTGTTTGCACAATTGATTCAGCAATGGGGCACACCAGAATTGGATCTGATGGTGTCTCATCAGAACGCCAAATTTCCTTGTTACGGATCCAGGTCAAGGGATCTAGCAGTACCCTGGTCGTTCAACCTGGCTTATGTGTTTCGACCATTTCCTCTCCTTCCTCGTTTGATTGCCAGAATCAAACAGGAGAGAGCCTTGGTGATTTTGATAGCACCTGCGTGGCCACGCAGGACTTGGTATGCAGACCTGGTGGACATGTCATCTCTTCCACCATGGACTCTGCCACTGAGACAGGACCTTTTGATTCAAGGTCCGTTCCAGCATCCAAATTTAGTTTCTCTACGGCTGACTGCTTGGAGATTGAACGCTTGGTTTTATCCAATCGGGGTTTCTCTGAGTCGGTCATAGATACCTTGATTCAGGCTCAAAAGCCTGTCACTAGGAAAATTTATCATAAGATATGGCGTAAATATGGAGTAAGATCAGGATTCCTAGGATTTTGTCCTTTCTCCAAGAAGGATTGGAGAAGGGGCTATCAGTGAGTTCCTTAAAGGGACAGATATCTGCTTTATCAATTCTACTGCACAAGCGTCTGGCAGATGTTCCAGACGTTCAGTCGTTCTGTCAGGCTTTAGTTAGAATCAAGCCTGTGTTTAAACCTGTTGCTCCGCCATGGAGTTTGAATTTAGTTCTTAAAGTTCTTCAAAGGGTTCCGTTTTAACCTATTCATTCCATAGATATTAAGCTTCTATCTTGGAAAGTTCTGTTTTTAGTTGCTATCTCTTCGGCTCGGAGAGTTTCTGAACTATCTGCATTGCAATGCGACTCGCCTTATCTGGTTTTCCATGCTGATAAGGTGGTTTTGCGTACCAAACCTGGATTCCTTCCTAAGGTTGTTAATAATAGGAATATCAATCAGGAAATTGTTGTTCCTTCACTGTGTCCTAATCCTTCCTCTAAAAAGGAGCGTCTGTTGCACAACTTGGACGTGGTTCGTGCTTTGAAGTTTTACTTGCAAGCAACCAAAGATTTCCGTCAAACATCTTTTTTGTTTGTTGTCTATTCTGGAAAACGCAGAGGTCAAGAAGCTATGGCTACCTCTCTTTCTTTTTGGCTGAGAAGCATCATCCGTTTGGCATATGATACTGCTGGACAGCAGCCTCCTGAAAGGATTACAGCTCACTCTACTAGAGTGGTGGCTTCCAAATGGGCTTTTAAAAATGATGCTTCTGTTGAACAGATTTGTAAGGCTGCGATTTGGTCTTCGCTTCATACCTTTTACAAATTTTACAAATTTGATACTTTTGCTTCTTCAGAGGCTATTTTTGGAAGAAAAGTTCTTCAAGCAGTGGTGCCTTCTGTTTAACCATCTGTCTTGTCCCTCCCGTTCATCCGTGTCCTGTAGCTTTGGTATTGTATCCCACAAGTAAAGGATGAATCCGTGGACTCGTTGTACCTTATAGAAGAAAAGTAAATTTATGCTTACCTGATAAATTACTTTCTTCTATGGTACGACGAGTCCACGGCCCGCCCTGTCATTTTAAGACAGATTATATTTTTTTTTATTTTAAACTTCAGTTACCTCTGCACCTTTTAGTTTCTCCTTTTTCTTCCTGTACCTTCGGTCGAATGACTGGGGGGTTGAGCTAAGGGAGGAGCTATATAGACAGCTCTGCTGTGGTGCTCTTTGCCACTTCCTGTTAGAAGGATAATATCCCGCAAGTAAAGGATGAATCCGTGGACTCGTCGTACCATAGAAGAAATTAATTTATCAGGTAAGCATAAATTTACTTTTTAATTAGTGCATTGCTTTTCAATGCTTTTCAATAGCAGTCACATGACTGAAAAAAGGTTGTTATTCTGAAATGGTGCATATTGAACCGGCGTAAACCGAGGGCCATCTGTACTTAACTTTACAGCGCTTCACTTTACAGAGCTTTCTGGAGCTGAAGTTAAACCTCCAAGGATTTTGAAACAGTGTTGTACTCATCATGAGATTGCGAGAAAGGTGACTGGCACCATTTTGTTATGTTTGCAGCATAACAGTGCAATCTGTGTCTCAGTGTTGTAGTCTGGCAAATGTTACTACAGTAATTGTCACTATTTTACAGGTACAGTATTTATTAAATACTAATTGAATACTGTACTGTGCTAGTGTTAAACTAAACTTAGTGCTATTGCACCCATAATATATGTTAGTTCAAACATGTTTTTAGACACACTGTCAAGTGAAAAGAAAGCTAAAACTGCCTTGTTTCACTTTAAAGCGGAGCTCCGGTCCCTAACCCGCTGCATGAGCGAGGCATACCTGTATTTAGTTCCTAGGATAGCGTTATGCTTATCCCAGGCATTCTTGAGTATTTGTCCTTAGCTCCCCTAATGGAATTTTTTTCCATGAATCAACCACCCTATCAGTGAAGAAGTTCTTCCACAAATGAATCCCGAATCTACTGCACTTCAGCTTGAGATCATGACCCCTTGTTCTGGTGGTGTTCTTTTTGTGAGAAATACTTACAGCCTCAGCTTTATTAAGCCCCTAATGCACTTCAAAGTTTCTATCATATCAGTGCATGTGGGTTTTTTTTTTTATAAATATGATAATGATTTAGTAATAATGTATTTAGTGCAAAAAAAAAAAATCAATGACTTTGGCTCGCAACTGTAATATATCTATATACCGTATGTAAATGTGTGTGTGTGTGTATATATATATATATTCATAGATTTCCTACTCTTAACACTGCATTGAAATGAACATCAATAACTTAGAGCCAATTTAAGATAGTGATAAAAAAATTAAAATACTTTGTCTAACTTTATGACAGATCGTTAACAAAAAAGCCAAGAGCAGGCAAATGGCAAACAGATGCAGTATACAAAAATATCATAGGGTTTGCATATCAGCTGTCACTTTACCAATATGTAACATTTTTGTCCGCTGCCCCCAAGCCCTGACCTTTCTGAATTTCTTATTGCAGAATAGATTTATGTAGATTCAACAACACCTTTGGCGAATTCACTTCTATAACAAGTTCAAGATGTTGTAAAGGAAGCAGGGCTCTGTACACAGACTGCCAAACACTGGCCACCTGTTACACGGCCGTCATTATTCCATATTTAAAGACCCCTATTTTATGTCATGTTACATTTATTTTACTTGTCAACAAAAACATGAAGGTTCAGTTTCTGGCCAATTGCTCTTTATTGTTTCACTGACTTTGTAAAGCACACCAAAATGTTTTTATTTTTAAACTCCTGTGACCAAAATGACTTTAATTAAAAAAAAAAAAAAAAAAAAAAATTGGTCAAAATGGAACTTAAAGGGACACAGACCCAAAATATTTCTTTCATGATTCAGATAGAGCAACAATTTTAAGCAACTTTCTAATTTACTCCAATTATCAATTTGTATTCGTTCTCTTGGTATCGATTGTAAGCTTAGGAGCCGGCCCATTTTTTGTTCAGCACCTGGGTAGCGCTTGCTGATTTGTTTTTACATTTAGCCACCAAATCGGCAAGCGCTACCCAGGTGCTGAACCAAAAATGGGCCGGCTCCTAAGCTTATATTCTTGCATTTTCAAATAGATACCAAGAGAACGAAGAAAAATTGATAATAGAAGTAAATTAGAAAGTTGCTTAAAATTGCATGCTCTATCTGAATCATGAAAGTTTAATTTTGAATAGACTATTTCTTTAACCCCTTAATGACCGGACCATTTTTCAATTTTCTTACCCTTAATGACAATGGCTATTTTTACATTTCTGCAGTGTTTGTGTTTAGCTGTAATTTCTTCTGTTATGTGTGATCAGTCCACGGGTCATCATTACTTCTGGGATATAACTCCTCCCCAACAGGAAATGCAAGAGGATTCACCCAGCAGAGCTGCATATAGCTCCTCCCCTCTACGTCAGTCCCAGTCATTCTCTTGCACCCAACGACTAGATAGGATGTGTGAGAGGACTATGGTGATTATACTTAGTTTTTATGACTTCAATCAAAAGTTTGTTATTTTACAATAGCACCGGAGCGTGTTATTACTTCTCTGGCAGAGTTTGAGGAAGAATCTACCAGAGTTTTTTTACTATGATTTTAACCGGAGTAGTTAAGATCATATTGCTGTTCTCGGCCATCTGAGGGAGGTAAAAGCTTCAGATCAGGGGACAGCGGGCAGATGAATCTGCATTGAGGTATGTAGCAGTTTTTATTTTCTGAATGGAATTGATGAGAAAATCCTGCCATACCGTTATAATGACATGTATGTATACACTTCAGTATTCTGGGGATGGTATTTCACCGGAACTACTCTGTTAAAAGTCACTAATCCTTTTAATAAGTATTTATCATGTTAAACGTTTTTGCTGGAATGTAGAATCGTTTACATTTCTGAGGTACTGAGTGAATAAATATTTGGGCATTATTTTCCACTTGGCAGTTGTTTGGTTTTAATTGTGACAGTTTCGTTTCTCTTCACTGCTGTGTGTGAGGGGGAGGGGCCGTTTTTGGCGCTCTTTGCTACGCATCAAAAAATTCCAGTCAGTTACTCTTATATTTCCTGCATGATCCGGTTCATCTCTGACAGATCTCAGGGGTCTTCAAACTTCTTTGGAGGGAGGTAGATTCTCTCAGCAGAGCTGTGAGAATTTTATATTGACTGTGAATAAAAACGTTGCTCTGTAATTTTTATGTCAAATTTAATTATTGTTATTTTTCTAATGGGAACAAACCTTTGCTAAAAGTTGTGTTGTTTTAAAGTTTGATGCTATAACTGTTTTTTCAGTTCATTATTTCAACTGTCATTTAATCATTTAATCGTTTAGTACCTCTTTGAGGCACAGTACGTTTTTGCTAAAAAAAGATTATAACCAAGTTGCAAGTTTATTGCTAGTGTGTTAAACATGTCTGACTCAGAGGAAGATATCTGTGTCATTTGTTCCAATGCCAAGGTGGAGCCCAATAGAAATTTATGTACTAACTGTATTGATGCTACTTTAAATAAAAGTCAATCTGTACAATTTGAACAAATTTCACCAAACAGCGAGGGGAGAGTTATGCCGACTAACTCGCCTCACGCGGCAGTACCTGCATCTCCCGCCCGGGAGGTGCGTGATATTATGGCGCCTAGTACATCTGGGCGGCCATTACAGATAACATTACAAGATATGGCTACTGTTATGACTGAAGTTTTGTCTAAATTACCAGAACTAAGAGGCAAGCGTGATCACTCTGGGGTGAGAACAGAGTGCGCTGACAATACTAGGGCCATGTCTGATACTGCGTCACAGCTTGCAGAGCATGAGGACGGAGAGCTTCATTCTGTAGGTGACGGTTCTGATCCAAACAGATTGGATTCAGATATTTCAAATTTTAAATTTAAATTGGAGAACCTCCGTGTATTACTAGGGGAGGTCTTAGCAGCTCTCAATGATTGTAACACCGTTGCAATACCAGAGAAACTGTGTAGGTTGGATAAATACTTTGCGGTACCGGCGAGTACTGACGTTTTTCCTATACCTAAGAGACTAACTGAAATTGTTACTAAGGAGTGGGATAGACCCGGTGTGCCGTTCTCACCCCCTCCAATATTTAGAAAGATGTTTCCAATAGACACCACCACTCGGGACTTATGGCAAACGGTCCCTAAGGTGGAGGGAGCAGTTTCTACTTTAGCTAAGCGTACCACTATCCCGGTGGAGGATAGCTGTGCTTTTTCAGATCCAATGGATAAAAAATTAGAGGGTTACCTTAAGAAAATGTTTGTTCAACAAGGTTTTATATTGCAACCCCTTGCATGTATCGCGCCGATTACGGCTGCGGCAGCATTTTGGATTGAGTCTCTGGAAGAGAACCTTAGTTCATCTACGCTAGACGACATTACGGACAGGCTTAGAGTCCTTAAACTAGCTAATTCATTCATTTCGGAGGCCGTAGTACATTTAACCAAACTTACGGCTAAGAACTCAGGATTCGCCATACAGGCACGTAGGGCGCTGTGGCTAAAATCCTGGTCAGCTGATGTTACTTCTAAGTCCAAATTACTTAATATACCTTTCAAGGGGCAGTCTTTATTTGGGCCCGGTTTGAAAGAAATTATCGCTGACATTACAGGAGGTAAGGGCCACGCCCTACCTCAAGACAAAGCCAAAGCCAAGGCTAGACAGTCTAATTTTCGTCCCTTTCGGAATTTCAAAACAGGAGCAGCATCAACCTCCACTGCACCAAAACAGGAGGGAGCTGTTGCTCGTTACAGGCAAGGCTGGAAGCCTAACCAGTCCTGGAACAAGAGCAAGCAGGCCAGGAAACCTGCTGCTGCCCCAAAGACAGCATGAACCGAGAGCCCCCGATCCGGGACCGGATCTAGTGGGGGGCAGACTTTCTCTCTTCGCCCAGGCCTGGGCAAGAGATGTTCAGGATCCCTGGGCGCTAGAGATCATATCTCAGGGATACCTTCTAGACTTCAAATTATCTCCCCCAAGAGGGAGATTTCATCTGTCAAGGTTGTCAACAAACCAGATAAAGAAAGAAGCGTTTCTACGCTGTGTACAAGATCTGTTATTAATGGGAGTGATCCATCCGGTTCCGCGGTCGGAACAAGGACAAGGGTTCTACTCAAACCTGTTTGTGGTTCCCAAAAAAGAGGGAACTTTCAGGCCAATCTTAGATTTAAAGATTCTAAACAAATTCCTAAGAGTTCCATCGTTCAAAATGGAAACTATTCGGACAATCTTACCCATGATCCAAAAGGGTCAGTACATGACCACAGTGGATTTAAAAGATGCTTACCTTCACATACCGATTCACAAAGATCATCACCGGTATCTAAGGTTTGCCTTCTTAGACAGGCACTACCAGTTTGTAGCTCTTCCATTCGGATTGGCTACGGCTCCAAGAATCTTCACAAAGGTTCTGGGTGCCCTTCTGGCGGTACTAAGACCGCGAGGGATTTCGGTAGCTCCGTACCTAGACGACATTCTAATACAAGCTTCAAGCTTTCAAACTGCCAAGTCTCATACAGAGTTAGTTCTGGCATTTCTAAGGTCGCATGGATGGAAAGTGAACGAAAAGAAGAGTTCTCTTTTTCCTCTCACAAGAGTTCCATTCTTGGGGACTCTTATAGATTCTGTAGAAATGAAGATTTACCTGACAGAAGACAGGTTAACAAAGCTTCAAAATGCATGCCGTGTCCTTCATTCCATTCAACACCCGTCAGTAGCTCAATGCATGGAGGTGATCGGCTTAATGGTAGCGGCAATGGACATAGTACCTTTTGCACGCCTACACCTCAGACCGCTGCAATTGTGCATGCTAAGTCAGTGGAATGGGGATTACTCAGATTTGTCCCCTACTCTGAATCTGAATCAAGAGACCAGAAATTCTCTTCTATGGTGGCTTTATCGGCCACACCTGTCCAGGGGGATGCCATTCAGCAGGCCAGACTGGACAATTGTAACAACAGACGCCAGCCTACTAGGTTGGGGCGCTGTCTGGAATTCTCTGAAGGCTCAGGGACTATGGAATCAGGAGGAGAGTCTCCTTCCAATAAACATCCTGGAATTGAGAGCAGTTCTCAATGCCCTTCTGGCTTGGCCCCAATTAACAACTCGGGGGTTCATCAGGTTTCAGTCGGACAACATCACGACTGTAGCTTACATCAACCATCAGGGAGGGACAAGAAGCTCCCTAGCAATGATGGAAGTATCAAAGATAATTCGCTGGGCAGAGTCTCACTCTTGCCACCTGTCAGCAATCCACATCCCGGGAGTGGAGAACTGGGAGGCGGATTTCTTGAGTCGCCAGACTTTTCATCCGGGGGAGTGGGAACTTCATCCGGAGGTCTTTGCCCAAATACTTCGACGTTGGGGCAAACCAGAGATAGATCTCATGGCGTCTCGCCAGAACGCCAAACTTCCTCTCTACGGGTCCAGATCCAGGGATCCGGGAGCGGTTCTGATAGATGCTTTGACAGCACCTTGGATCTTCGGGATGGCTTATGTGTTTCCACCCTTCCCGCTGCTTCCTCGATTGATTGCCAAAATCAAACAGGAGAGAGCATCAGTGATTCTAATAGCGCCTGCATGGCCACGCAGGACTTGGTATGCAGATCTAGTGGACATGTCATCCTGTCCGCCTTGGTCTCTACCTCTAAGACAGGACCTTCTGATACAGGGTCCATTCAAACATCAAAATCTAACTTCTCTGAAGCTGACTGCTTGGAAATTGAACGATTGATTTTATCAAAACGTGGTTTTTCTGAGTCGGTTATTGATACCCTGATACAGGCTAGGAAGCCTGTTACCAGAAGGATTTACCATAAAATATGGCGTAAATACCTATACTGGTGCGAATCCAAAGGTTACTCCTGGAGTAAGGTTAGGATCGCTAGGATATTGTCCTTTCTACAAGAAGGTTTAGAAAAGGGTTTATCAGCTAGTTCATTAAAGGGACAGATTTCAGCTCTGTCCATCTTGTTACACAGGCGTCTGTCAGAAAATCCAGACGTCCAGGCCTTTTGTCAGGCTTTAGCTAGGATCAAGCCTGTGTTTAAAGCTGTTGCTCCGCCATGGAGTTTAAACTTAGTTCTTAACGTTTTACAGGGTGTTCCGTTTGAACCCCTTCATTCCATTGATATAAAATTGTTATCTTGGAAAGTTCTGTTTTTAATGGCTATTTCCTCGGCTCGAAGAGTCTCTGAGTTATCAGCCTTACATTGTGATTCTCCTTATCTGATTTTTCACTCAGACAAGGTAGTTCTGCGTACTAAACCTGGGTTCTTACCTAAGGTAGTCACTAACAGGAATATCAATCAAGAGATTGTTGTTCCATCCTTGTGTCCAAATCCTTCTTCAAAGAAGGAACGTCTTCTACACAATCTGGATGTAGTTCGTGCCCTCAAGTTCTACTTGCAGGCAACTAAAGATTTTCGCCAAACTTCTTCCCTGTTTGTCGTTTATTCTGGACAGAGGAGAGGTCAAAAAGCTTCTGCTACCTCTCTCTCTTTTTGGCTTCGTAGCATAATACGTTTAGCCTATGAGACTGCTGGACAGCAGCCTCCTGAAAGAATTACAGCCCACTCCACTAGAGCTGTGGCTTCCACTTGGGCCTTTAAGAATGAGGCCTCTGTTGAACAGATTTGCAAGGCTGCAACTTGGTCTTCGCTTCATACTTTTTCCAAATTTTACAAATTTGACACTTTTGCTTCTTCGGAGGCTATTTTTGGGAGAAAGGTTCTTCAGGCAGTGGTTCCTTCTGTATAATGAGCCTGCCTATCCCTCCCGTCATCCGTGTACTTTTGCTTTGGTATTGGTATCCCAGAAGTAATGATGACCCGTGGACTGATCACACATAACAGAAGAAAACATAATTTATGCTTACCTGATAAATTCCTTTCTTCTGTTGTGTGATCAGTCCACGGCCCGCCCTGTTTTAAGGCAGGTAAATATCTTTTAAATTATACTCCAGTCACCACTTCACCCTTGGTTACTCCTTTCTCGTTGATTCTTGGTCGAATGACTGGGACTGACGTAGAGGGGAGGAGCTATATGCAGCTCTGCTGGGTGAATCCTCTTGCATTTCCTGTTGGGGAGGAGTTATATCCCAGAAGTAATGATGACCCGTGGACTGATCACACAACAGAAGAAAGGAATTTATCAGGTAAGCATAAATTATGTTTTTCCTCTTACTCATTTACTGTACCCACACATTATATACCGTTTTTCTCGCCATTAAATGGACTTTCTAAAGATACCATTATTTTCATCATATCTTATAATTTACTATAAAAACAATTATAAAATATGAGGAAAAAATTGAAAAAAATCACTTTTTCTAACTTTGACCCCCAAAATCTGTTACACATCTACAATCACCAAAAAACACCCATGCTAAATAGTTTCTAAATTTTGTCCTGAGTTTAGAAATACCCAATGTTTACATGTTCTTAGCTTTTTTTGCAATTTATGGGGCAATAAATACAAGTAGCACTTCGCTATTTCCAAACCACTTTTTTTCAAAATTAGCGCTAGTTACATTGGGACACTAATATCTTTCAGGAATCTCTCAATATCCATTGACATGTATATATTTTTTTTAAAAGACATCCCAAAGTATTGATCTAGGCCCATTTTGGTATATTTCATGCCACCATTTCACCGCCAAATGCGATAAAAAAAAAAAAAGTTCACTTTTTCACAAAATTTGTCACAAACTTTAGGTTTCCCACTGAAATTATTTACAAACAGCTTCTGCAATTATGGCACAAATGGTTGTAAATGCTTCTCTGGGATCCCCTTTTTTCAGAAATAGCAGACTTATATGGCTTTGGGGTTGCTTTTTGGTAATTAGAAGGCCGCTAAATGCCGCTGCGCACCACACGTGTTTTATGCCCAGGAGTGAAGGGGTTAATTAGGGAGCTTGTAGGGTTAATTTTAGCTTTAGTGTAGTGTAGTAGACAACCCCAAGTATTGATCTAGGCCCATTTTGGTATATTTTATGCCACCATTTCACCGCCAAATGCGAGCAAATAAAAAAAATCGCTAACTTTTTCACTATTTTAAGTTTCTTACTGAAATTATTTACAAACAGCTTGTGCTATTATGGCAGAAATTGTTGTAAAAGCTTCTCTGGGATCCCCTTTGTTCAGAAATAGCAGACTTATATGGCTTTGGCGTTGCTTTTTGGTAATTAGAAGACCGCTAAATGCTGCTGCGCACCAGACGTTAATTATGCCCAGCAGTGAAGGGGTTAAATTAGGTAGCTTGTAGGGAGCTTGCAGGGTTAATTTTAGAGATCAGCTTCCCACCTGACACATCCCACCCCCTGATCCCTCCCAAACGGCTCTCTTCCCTCCCCCACCCCACAATTGTTCCCGCCATCTTAAGTACTGGCAGAAAGTCTGCCAGTACTAAATAAGAGGTTTTTGTATTTTTTTAAATAAAAATAATAAAATATTTTAGCTGTGATGGACCCCTGCCTTAGCCCCAACCTCCCTGATCCCCCCTCCAGCTCGCTAACCCTCTCCCCTACCTAATTGCCGCCATCTTGGGTACTGGCAGCTGTCTGCCAGTACCCAGTTTGGCCCCAAAACCCCCCAAAAAGTATTTTTATTTAATTTTTTAACTTTAAAACTATTTCTGTGTGTATTTAGTGTAGCAGCCCCCCCCCACAATACCCCCCTCCCAGATCCTTTTATATTTGAATTTTTTTTTTTTACCTTTTTCTCCCTTTCTGCCTCATTCATTGGTGTCAGTGTGGCTGTGTGCACGTGCGCACCCATGCATGTTCACGTGCACGCTCACCCTTGTGCACGCGCATCGTGTACGCGCGCGCGCTCTCACACCCGGACAGTGCACTACCGGACACTGGCACCATCGCTACCGGTGCAGAGAGGGCCACAGAGTGGCTCTCTCTGCATCGGGGGCTTGTAAAATGGTATTGCAGGATGCCTCCATATCGAGGCATCACTGCAATACCCTCAGAGCTGCTGGAAGCATTTGTGATCGCTTCCAGCACTCTGTTAGACAACTGACGTACCAGGTACGTCCATTGTCATTAACTGTTAGTTTTTGCATGGCGTACCTGGTACGTCAGTTGTCATTAAGGGGTTAATTCAGTATTATTGTCATATCACTTGATAATGGGTAAGCTTACATTGTAATGGTTCAAGGAACAAAAAGAAAACAGTCTAATTTATTCAAATATTTGTATTATTGTTCTATTGTTTGCAAATAACTGTTTAAAGGGACACTAATCACTTATGCACCTCCCTCTAATCATAGGTACTTCCATTTTGGATTCTAGGTTACACTGCAGGTATCTAAAGGAGAGTTACTGCACATGTGCACACTGTCATGTGCACACATTTCAACATGGCAGCACCCCTGACTAGCAGGAGGCGAGGAATAACCTCAGTACTTTATAAAAATGTATTTAGTGTTTAGTGTCCCTTTAACCCCTGCAAAAAAGTTAAGCACATTGTTAAAGTCAACTCAAAGCAAAAATGCACTGCTGGGAGCTAGCTGGAGACATTTAGTGAGCCAATGACAAGAGGCATAGATGGGCAGCCACCAATCACCAGCTAGCTCTCAGTAATTAATTGCTACTCCGGTGCCTACCCTAATTATTCTTTCCAGCAAATGATTTGAAGTGAACAAAGTAAATTTGATATTAAAAGTACATTAAAAATCACAGACAGTGTGAGAGATAAATTTGGAGATTTATTTTTTTATAATTGTGCATTTTGCCTGAATCATTAAA
The DNA here is from genome assembly GCF_027579735.1 of Bombina bombina. Classification (NCBI taxonomy): domain Eukaryota; kingdom Metazoa; phylum Chordata; class Amphibia; order Anura; family Bombinatoridae; genus Bombina; species Bombina bombina. Next base: position 160,017,454 of record NC_069505.1, on the reverse strand, counting down.
GTTTTACTTAGATTTCCATATTAATTTAAAGGGCTATTCCAACCAAAATTGAAAATCACATGGGTGCATTTCGGTATTGAACAGAAGCAATTTTGTAATATACATGTATTAGCAAAAATGCTTCTTATAAAAGCTATAGCTGTTTCAAAAGTGTATTTAAGTATGCACCGTGCACCAGCATTTTAAACACAGCACTTGCTTAGAGAGCCAAAGGTGCTTGTACCATCTGGTAATGACTCAATTTTTCATTGCTGACATGATACAAGCCCCAGTGATGATCTGAGCAGCTACATTATTTAAAATGTGGGTGCAGTGAAAACATCTAGCTATGCTTCACATGCACGTGCAGAGAAAAACGTTAACACTAAAGCAGTGATAACTTATACTAGAAGCATTTTAGCCAATACATGTATATTGCAAATATCTTTCTATTCAAAGATGTAATTCATCTATGTGCATTTAAATTTTGACTGGAATGTCCCTTTAAGAAAGTGCTGACTAAATTCCCAAAGCTTTTCTGCATAAACAACCATTCTAAATATTAATTGAAATACTATTCTCTAAAATCTTCGTGCCTTCTTTCTCAACTGTGTGTAACTTATTTTACAATGACAACACAGGGAGCTTCATTGGGTGAATTTCTACTGTAATGACATATAATATGAAACAAATATATTTTTATTTATGGTGCTCATATTTCTTTGGTTGCACAAATTAAATGTAGGTTACCACAGAGACAGTAAGTCTGATAACCCACACTGCTCCCTTCTGACAATAGTTATAGGTAGCCATAGTTACTCAACGATATTCTAGCATCTTATGTCTCATTGTTTTAAGATTCACAACACATATGAGTAATACTTGGCATGTAGCTAAGATTAATGGCCTCTGATACTAAATTAGTGTTCAGATATAGACCTTATACGGTCATTTCACAAGTAATTGTACAGCAATCAGCTAGTTAGACAATGTTATTGAATGTTCTGTACATTTTTTAACTTGATGCACTCAGCAATAGATTTTTTTTTTATGATACATTTATTTTTTTCTCCCATTTTCCAGCCCCCTATACCATGTGAGAGACATCAGCCAATCACAGACTAGTATACGTATACCTTGTGAGCTTGTGCACATGCTCAGTAGGAACTTGTTCCCCAGAAAGTGTGAATATAAAAAGACTTTAGAAATTTGATGATGGAAGTAAATTGGAAAGTGTCTTAAAAACTACTTGTTCTATCTGATTCATAAAAAGTTTATTTTGACTTGAGTGTCACTATAATTGCACAATGAGATGTTTCCTAGGGATATCAAAAACAATGGGAAATATTAAAGGGACATATAGTACAAGTTTAAAAAAAATAAACCTTTATGGCTTTGATCAATTATGTAACTTTAAGAGACTTTTCAGTTTACGCCTATCGTCAAATTTAATTTTGTTTTCTTCATATCTATTGTTGAAGAGCATAGCTAGGTAGGCTCAGGAGCTCCAATGAACTACTTGGAACCAGCTGGTGATTGGTGGCTACACAATATGACTCTTGTGATTGGCTATGTCCCAGTAGTAGCATGTTGCAACTGACAGCTGACTTTAATCCCTGCAAAGCAGTTAAACTCAAAATGATGTAATAGTGCAATAATAACATGCTCCTAAAGGGACAGTTTAGTCAAAATTAAACTTTCATGATTCAGAAAGGGCATGCAAATTTTAAACAACTTTCCAATGTACAATTATCATCAAATTTGCATTGTTCTGTTTGTATTCTTTGTTGAAAAATAAATCTAGATAGGCTCATATTTTTAATTTCTAAGCCCTTGATGGTCGCCTCTAATCTCAGTGCATTTTGACAGTTTTTCACAGCTAGACAGCTCCAGTTCATGTGTGCAATATAGATAACATTGTGCTCACATCGGTGGAGTTATTTATGAGTCAGCACTGATTGGCTAAAGTGCAAGTCTGTCAAAAGAACTGAAATAAGAGGGCAGTCTGCAGAGACTTAGATACAAGGTTATCACAGAGGTAAAAAGTATATTAATATAACTGTGTTGGTTATGCAAAACTGGGGAATTCTGGAGTAGACTGTCCCTTTAACACATTGGGACATTTCTGTTTGCACATTTATATCCCTTTAAGCCTAAAATGTTCACTGTGCTAACTACAGTTTAGTGACTATTTTCTTATTTAATTTATAACTGAGCCTTTAAAAACTGTCCAAGATGTGTAATGCATGTGCAATTTAATTGATTCTATTTAAAGTGTATAAGTTTTTGGTCCTAGTAAGTTAAATTGTTATAGATATTTATAGCAATATGTTTAGATCATTCCTCATGCCTTAGGATATGCTAGAAAAATAACTTTCTTACAGCTACACTCGGTAGCAAATCTTTCAGTCTGTTTTTGATAATATACTTATTTAACACTGAAATATTTCTTGTTAAGTGAATGTTATAGTATACAGTGCTGTCTGGTTGGGCTTTTTATCTTTCTACAGAAGTTGACACCCTAAACTAGATTTTTCTTTAACTGGCCATAATTCTTCTAACTTCTTTTTTTTAAATAAATAAATACACAGAAATAAAGCTGACTGCTATAGAATATAACTCCCACACACTTGGGCTTCAAACACTGTGCTAATAAAATATACTCTTGCTCTCAACTTGATTTATGTACTGTAAATTATTTTATTTATTTAAATCATTTTTTACCACTTGATTTTTTTTTTTTATGAACAGCCTCTTGTAACAGCAAATTTTGTAATAGAATCAATTTTTTTTTTTTTTTTAGGTTTACAACCCATAGATAAGAAAGAAAAGATTTCCCATAAACCTTTAGAAGCCACTTTTCCCTGTAAAAAGACCAGGCGAAAGTTGTTGGTGTCTCCATTACAAAAAGAAAATGTTGAAGCATCTCACTTACCTAAGAGTAATCCGTTAAATTATTCTATAAGCAATGAATGTGCCCCTATCGTTTACACACCAGAAAGTTGTAACAAGACCTTAGCAATTCTCAAACAAGTTGCTCAGATCCCGTGTTTACAAAAGAAAATAGAAAATCCTGTAAACGTTACGTCTGAAGACAAAGGAAATATCCGAAGCGCTTTCAACTTCAGAATGCCAACGGAATCTGAAAATGCAGATATGAACTCTACAGTCATTCTGTCTCAAGGCAACAATGAAATACATTTGGAGCCCATACCGGATTTACATGTTAAAGGACAGCCTAGCATTAGCATATCGCAAAGGTACTTACCATGAAATACGTTTATGTAAATTACTAGAGGTAGTGACAGTTCCCAAAGAGTGAGAAAGACTTACTGTTCATGTCTACTGGAAACCATTTGTTCAAAGTCTTCTTTATGCCATCTAGACTTTTCACACACTTTTGTCCTTAAAGGGAATGAAACTGAAATTGATAATCCCTTATAAAATCTGTAATTAGCAGTGCTGAAAAGTACAAAAAGATTTTATTATTACTTATAACTGTGTTAAAGCCATAGTTAAAAAAAACAAAACAGGCTAGTCAAAATTAAACGTTCATGATTCAGATAGGGAATGTAATTTTAAACAATTTTCCAATTTACTTTTATCATCAAATTTGCTTTGTTGTCTAGGTATTCTTAGTTGAAAGCTTAAACCTAGGTAGGCTCGTATGCTAATTTCTAAGACCTTGAAGGCCACCTCTTATCTAAATGCATTTGACAGTTTTTCACAGCTAGAGGACATTAGGTCATGTGTGCCATATAGATAACATTGTGCTCACTCCCGTGGAATTATCTGAGTCAGCACTGATTGGCTTAAATGCAAGTCTGTCAAAAGAACTGAAATAAGGGGGCAGTCTACAGAGGCTTAGATACAAGGTAATCACAGAGGTAAAAAGTGTATTAATATAACTGTTGGTTGTGCAAAACTGGGTAATGTGGGTAATAAAGGGATTATCTATCTTTCTCCTGTTAAGTGTGGTCAGTCCACGGGTCATCATTACTTCTGGGATATTATCTCCTCCCCTACAGGAAGTGCAAGAGGATTCACCCAGCAGAGCTGCTATATAGCTCCTCCCCTCTACGTCACCTCCAGTCATTCTCTTGCACCCAACGAATAGATAGGATGTGTGAGAGGACTGTGGTGATTTTAATTAGTTTATTAACTTCAATCAAAAGTTTGTTATTTTATAATAGCACCGGAGTGTGTTATTCATTCTCTGGTAGAATTTGAAGAAGAATCTACCTGAGTTTTTTCTATGATTTTAGCCGGAGTAGTTAAGATCATATTGCTGTTTCTCGGCCATCTGAGGAGAGGTAAACTTCAGATCAGGGGACAGCGGGCAGATTAATCTGCAAAGAGGTATGTAGCAGTTTATTATTTTCTGACATGGAATTGATGAGAAAATCCTGCCATACCGTTATAATGTAAACTCAGCCTTAAATGCAGTAGATGTAGCTGGTATCAGGCTGTCATGTATGTATATTTTACACTTCAGTATTCTGGGGAATGGTACTTCACTGGATTTATACTGTATGCATAGACTTAACCTATTTTGCAGGGACTTGCAATAGGTTTTAAATAACAATTAATTTATTGAGGTTAAACGTTTTTTTGCTGGCATGTAAAATCGTTTATTTCTCTGAGGTACTGGGTGAAAAAATGTTTTGGGCACTATTTTTTCCACTTGGCAATAGTTTTGTTTAAATTAAAGCAGTTTACTGATCTCTCTCACTGTTATGTGTGAGGGGGAGGGGCCATTTTTGGCGCTTTTACTACGCATCAAAAAACTCAGTCAGAAGTTCTTTTTTCTTCCTGCATGATCCGGTTCATCTCTACAGAACTCAGGGATCTCCAAAGCTTGTTTTGAGGGAGGTAATCATTCACAGCAGAGCTGTGAAGATTGTAGTTGACTGTGATAAAAAACGTTTATTTGTGTATTTTTTCTGCTGTCAGGGTTAGTTATCCTTTGCTAATGGGAACAATCCTTTGCTAAAATTGTATATTTCTTACAAAGATTTGATGCTATAACTTATTTATTTTCAACTGTCATAATTTTTTCTGTGCTTCTTATAGGCACAGTTCGTTTTCATATTATTGTAAATTACTTGAAAAGCATTTCCAAGTTGCTAGTTTATTGCTAGTGTGTTAAACATGTCTGATTCAGAGGAAGATACATGTGCTATATGTGCTAATGCCAAAGTGGAGCCCAATAGAAATGGGCAAGAGATGTTCAGGATCCCTGGGCGTTAGAGATCATATCTCAGGGATACCTTCTGGACTTCAAATCCTCTCCCCCAAGAGGGAGATTTCATCTGTCAAGGTTGTCAACAAACCAAATAAAGAAGGATGCGTTCCTACGCTGCGTACAAGATCTTTTATTAATGGGAGTGATCCATCCAGTTCCGCGGTCGGAACAAGGACAAGGGTTTTACTCAAATCTGTTTGTAGTTACCAAAAAAGAGGGAACTTTCAGGCCAATCTTGGATTTAAAGATCCTAAACAAATTCCTAAGAGTTCCATCGTTCAAGATGGAAACTATTCGAACAATTTTGCCCATGATCCAAGAGGGTCAGTACATGACCACAGTGGATTTAAAGGATGCTTACCTTCACATACCGATTCACAGAAGTCATTACCGGTATCTAAGGTTTGCCTTTCTAGACAGGCATTACCAGTTTGTAGCTCTTCCATTCGGATTGGCTACGGCTCCAAGAATCTTCACAAAGGTTCTGGGTACTCTTCTGGCGGTACTAAGACCGCGAGGAATTTCGGTAGCTCCGTACCTAGACGACATTCTGATACAAGCTTCAAGCTTTCAAACTGCCAAGTCTCATACAGAGTTAGTACTGGCATTTCTAAGGTCGCATGGATGGAAGGTGAACGAAAAGAAGAGTTCTCTCTTTCCACTCACAAGAGTTCCCTTCTTAGGGACTCTGATAGATTCTGTAGAAATGAAGATTTACCTGACAGAAGACAGGTTAACAAAGCTTCAAAATGCATGCCGTGTCCTTCATTCCATTCAACACCCGTCAGTAGCTCAATGCATGGAGGTGATCGGCTTAATGGTAGCGGCAATGGACATAGTACCTTTTGCACGCCTACATCTCCGACCGCTGCAATTGTGCATGCTAAGTCAGTGGAATGGGGATTACTCAGATTTGTCCCCCACTCTGAATCTGAATCAAGAGACCAGAAATTCTCTTCTATGGTGGCTTTATCGGCCACACCTGTCCAGGGGGATGCCATTCAGCAGGCCAGACTGGACAATTGTAACAACAGACGCCAGCCTACTAGGTTGGGGCGCTGTCTGGAATTCTCTGAAGGCTCAGGGACTATGGAATCAGGAGGAGAGTCTCCTTCCAATAAACATTCTGGAATTGAGAGCAGTTCTCAATGCCCTTCTGGCTTGGCCCCAGTTAACAACTCGGGGGTTCATCAGGTTTCAGTCGGACAACATCACGACTGTAGCTTACATCAACCATCAGGGAGGGACAAGAAGCTCCCTAGCAATGATGGAAGTATCAAAGATAATTCGCTGGGCAGAGTCTCACTCTTGCCACCTGTCTGCAATCCACATCCCGGGAGTGGAGAACTGGGAGGCGGATTTCTTAAGTCGTCAGACTTTTCATCCGGGGGAGTGGGAACTTCATCCGGAGGTCTTTGCCCAGATACTTCGACGTTGGGGCAAACCAGAGATAGATCTCATGGCGTCTCGTCAGAACGCCAAGCTTCCTCGCTACGGGTCCAGATCCAGGGATCCGGGAGCGGTTCTGATAGATGCTTTGACAGCACCTTGGACCTTCGGGATGGCTTATGTGTTTCCACCCTTCCCGATGCTTCCTCGATTGATTGCCAGAATCAAACAGGAGAGAGCATCAGTGATTCTAATAGCACCTGCATGGCCACGCAGGACTTGGTATGCAGATCTAGTGGACATGTCATCCTGTCCGCCTTGGTCTCTACCTCTGAAACAGGACCTTCTGATCCAGGGTCCATTCAAACATCAAAATCTAACTTCTCTGAAGCTGACTGCTTGGAAATTGAACGCTTGATTTTATCAAAACGTGGTTTTTCTGAGCCAGTTATTGATACCTTAATACAGGCTAGGAAGCCTGTTACCAGAAGGATTTACCATAAAATATGGCGTAAATACTTATATTTGTGCGAATCCAAGAGTTACTCATGGAGTAAGGTTAGGATTCCAAGGATATTGTCTTTTCTACAAGAAGGTTTAGAAAAGGGGTTATCCGCTAGTTCTTTAAAGGGACAGATTTCAGCTCTGTCCATTCTTTTACACAAACGTCTGTCAGAAGTTCCGGACGTTCAAGCTTTTTGTCAGGCTTTAGCTAGGATCAAGCCTGTGTTTAAAACTGTTGCTCTGCCATGGAGTTTGAACTTAGTTCTTAATGTTTTACAGGGTGTTCCGTTTGAACCCCTTCATTCCATTGATATCAAATTGTTATCTTGGAAAGTTCTGTTTTTAATGGCTATTTCCTCGGCTCGAAGAGTTTCTGAGTTATCTGCCTTACATTGTGATTCTCCTTATCTGATTTTTCATTCAGACAAGGTAGTTCTGCGTACTAAACCTGGGTTCCTACCTAAGGTGGTCACTAACAGGAATATCAATCAAGAGATTGTTGTTCCATCTTTGTGTCCTAATCCTTCCTCGAAGAAGGAACGTCTGCTACACAATCTAGATGTAGTCCGTGCCCTGAAATTTTATCTACAGGCAACTAAGGATTTTCGTCAAACGTCTTCCCTGTTTGTCGTTTATTCTGGTCAGAGGAGAGGTCAAAAAGCTTCGGCTACCTCTCTCTCTTTTTGGCTTCGTAGCATAATACGATTAGCCTATGAGACTGCTGGACAGCAGCCTCCTGAAAGAATTACAGCTCATTCTACTAGAGCTGTGGCTTCCACTTGGGCCTTTAAGAATGAGGCTTCTGTTGAACAGATTTGCAAGGCTGCAACTTGGTCTTCTCTTCATACTTTTTCCAAATTTTACAAATTTGACACTTTTGCTTCTTCGGAGGCTGTTTTTGGGAGAAAGGTTCTTCAGGCAGTGGTTCCCTCCGTATAAAGAGCCTGCCTGTCCCTCCCGTCATCCGTGTACTTTTGCTTTGGTATTGGTATCCCAGAAGTAATGATGACCCGTGGACTGACCACACTTAACAGGAGAAAACAAAATTTATGCTTACCTGATAAATTCATTTCTCCTGTAGTGTGGTCAGTCCACGGCCCGCCCTGTTTTTTATGGCAGGCTAAAAAATTTTTGGATTGTACTCCAGTCACCACTACACCCTTGGGCTTCTCCTTTCTCGTTGGTCCTTTGGTCGAATGACTGGAGGTGACGTAGAGGGGAGGAGCTATATAGCAGCTCTGCTGGGTGAATCCTCTTGCACTTCCTGTAGGGGAGGAGATAATATCCTAGAAGTAATGATGACCCGTGGACTGACCACACTACAGGAGAAATGAATTTATCAGGTAAGCATAAATTTTGTTTTTTAAACAATAACAATTCTGTAGTAGACTGTCCCTTTAAAGTTTCAGAGCAGCAATGTACTACAGTTTGCTTGCTGAACACCTCTTTGAACTCAATAACAAAAGGCGTGTATACATAGCTATCAATCACCAACTAGCTTCCAGTTGAGTCTACCAATACATGCTGTTCCACAAAAGATGCCAAGAAAACAGTCAACGTGATCATAGAAGTACATTGAAAACTCTCTTAAAGGGATTTCAAACCCAACGTTTTTCTTTCATGATTCAGATAGTGCATACAATTACAAAACTTACCCATTTACTTCTATCAAACTTGCTTCATTCTCTTGTAATCCTTTTCTAAAAGAGCAGCAATGCACTACTGGGTGCTATCTGAACTCATCAGTAAGCCAATGACAGGAGGTATATATGTGCAGCCACAAATCAGCATTTCTGCTACTGAGCCTACCTAAGTATGCTTTTCAACCGTGAGTATCAAGAGAACAAAGCAAATTAGATAATAGAAGTGATTTGTACAGTTGTTTAAAACTGCATGCTCTGTCTGAATCATTAAAGAAACATTTTGGGTTTCATGTACCTTTAAAATTGGATGATGAATCTAGATCATGAATGTTGCATTTTGATTTTCATGAAAATTGAAAGATATACTGGCCCAGTCTAAAATACAAAAAAATAACATTTGTTAGCAGCATTTTGTGTTCCTTATTTCTTCATTTTGTACCAATTTTTTACGAATGTATCATTTGTACTTGAAATACTCATTTTAAAGGCGATTTATGTCTTTATAGAGTCGCTGTTCACTCTTTACTGAATAAAAGTTCTGGAAAACAAAACGAGATACCATCTTATATGGCTATGACTTCGGCTGCTGAAAGAAAACGAAAGCTATTAAGGTAAGGCTATAAATCTCATACTATATCGCTTGTTGTTGCGAGTTTGGTTTTCAAGACAACATTTTTAAAGGGGTTCTCATAACTTCATATAACTATTTAGTGTTTTAAATTGTACCATTGAAATCATTTACTTTTTTTCTCTCTTAAAGGGACATTCAAGTCAAAATAAACTTTTTATGATTTAGATAGAACAAGCAGTTTTAAGACACTTACCAATTTACTTCCAATATCAAAATTTGCAGTCTTTTTATATACACACTTTCTGGGGAACAAGATCCTACTGAGCATGTGCACAAGCTCACAGGGTATATGTATACTAGTCTGTGATTTGCTGATGTCTGTCACAAGATACAGGGGGCCGGCAAATGGGAGAAAAAATACATTTTGTCAGAAGAAAAAAAATAATCTACTGCTTATTTGAAATTCAGAGTAGGCGTTAAATCATTGTCTTTTTATTATGCACTTGTTAATTATGTAATTCTACTGCACTGAGTGGTCCTTTAACTAAACCTATAGACCTGCAAATACCAGAGTCCTCAATATGTGCTTTAATGAAAGGGAGTGCAGTTTAACACTAGCAGCGTGCCTTAAAGACTAGCACAAGGGTTGCATGTTTTTGTACAATTCTTAGTTAAGTAGTTTTAAAAATGTAGTTTCTAGAATATTTAGGTTTCTATTTTTCTTTGCAATTCTGATCTGTTTTAGAGAGAATCGATTAACGTGATGGTAAACTTTACATATTTTAATATCGGGTCTGGAATCTAAGCAATATTGTAGATGGCCTTTAACTGATCACTTATAATGAAGATGCGCTGTAACTTTTTAATCTAGCTGTGTCATTCTAATATTCTAATACCCCGCACTCTGACCGCCCACTTTGAAACTTTTTTTTTTTTTTTTTTGAGAGCTAATGGTTTGAACTGTTCTCCAATCAGCACTCTAGCTGTTTGTTGCATCTTTATTACAAGTCTATCTAAAATATTGCTTAGATTCCGGACTTGATTTTAAAACATATAAGGTTTACCATCTTTTTAGCCATGCTTCATTTCTTAAAGGGGCATAAAAGTGCAAAAAGAAAATGCTCTGATGTGTAAGCGCTAGCACCCAGCAGTGCATTGCTGCTCCTGCGCCTACCTAGGTATGCTTTTCACAGAAGAAAACAAAGTAAATTTGAAATAAGAAATCTGAGATGTCTCTTAAAGGGATATGAAACACGCCAAAAAATATTTTGTGGTTCAGACAGAGCATACCATTTTGAAAAAGTTTCCAATTTACTTCTATTATCAAAAGAGCTTTGTGTCCATGATATTCTGTGTTGAATAGATACCTAAGTAGGCATCTGGAGCACTATACGGCAGGAAATAGTGCTGCCATCTTGTGCTCTTGCAAAACTGCTACCATGTAGTGCCCCAGAAGGCCGTCTCCTAAGCATGCATTTCTTCTTTTCAACAATAGATACCAAACAAAGAAAATAAAAATTTATAATAGAAGTAAATTAGAAAGTTGTTTAAAATTGCATGCTCTATCTGAATCATGAAAGAAAAAACTTGGGTTTAATTTCCCTTTAAATTCATGCCCTATATAAACCATGAAAGTTTATTTCTTTCATGTAATTAGCAGGAGTCCATGAGCTAGTGACGTATGGGATATACATTCCTACCAGGAGGGGCAAAGTTTCCCAAACCTTAAAATGCCTATAAATACACCCCTCACCACACCCACAATTCAGTTTTACAAACTTTGCCTCCCATGGAGGTGGTGAAGTAAATTTGTGCTTGATTCTACGTTGATATGCGCTTCGCAGCAGGCTGAAGCCCGGTTTTCCTCTCAGAGTGCAGTGAATATCAGAGGGATGTGAAAGAGTATTGCCTATTTGAATACAATGGTCTTCCTCTAGGGGATCTATTTCATAGGTTCTCTGTTATCAGTCGTAGAGATTTCTTCTCCTACCTCCTTTTTCAGATCGACGATATACTCTTATATACCATTACCTCTACTGATTCTCGTTTCAGTACTGGTTTGGCTATCTACTTTATGTAGATGAGTGTCTTAGAGTAAGTAAGTCTTATTTCTATTTATGACACTCAAAGCTATGGTTGGGCACTTTATATGTAAAGTTCTAAATATATGTGTTTAAACTTATATTTGCCATGATTCAGGATAATCAGTATTCCTTCATTCAGACTGTCATTTTCATTTTTTGGGAAAATGCATATAAATTTCTTTTCTCCAACATTGGTGTGTCCGGTCCACGGCGTCATCCTTACTTGTGGGAATATCTCTTCCCCAACAGGAAATGGCAAAGAGTCCCAGCAAAGCTGGCCATATAGTCCCTCCTAGGCTCCGCCCACCCCAGTCATTCTCTTTGCCGTTGCACAGGCAACATCTCCACGGAGATGGTTAAGAGTTTTTTGGTGTTTAAATGTAGTTTTTATTCTTCTATCAAGTGTTTGTTATTTTAAAATAGTGCTGGTATGTACTATTTACTCTGAAACAGAAAAGGATGAAGATTTCTGTTTGTGAGAGGAAGATGATTTTAGCAGACAGTAACTAAAATCGATTGCTGTTTCCACATAGGACTGTTGAGATGAAGTAACTTCAGTTGGGGGAAGCAGTTAGCAGACTTTTCTGCTTAAGGTATGACTAGCCATATTTCTAACAAGACGATGTAATGCTGGAAGGCTGTCATTTCCCCTCATGGGGACCGGTAAGCCATTTTCTTAGTCAAACAAACAGAATAAAGGGCTTATAATGGGCTAAAAAACTGGTAGACATTTTTATGGGCTAAATCGATTGCTTTATTTGGGCATTTTATTCATATTTATGCTGACAATTTGCATTTATAAACTTGGGGAACGTTTATTAAACGGCAGGCACTGTGTTAGACACCTTTTCCAGTCAGGGGGCCTTCCTAGTTGTAGACTGGGCCTCATTTTCGCGCCATTACTGCGCAGTTGTTTTTTGAGAGCAGGGCATGCAGATGCATGTGTGAGGATCTAAAAATTGCTGGAAAAGCTTCTAGAAGACGTCAATTGGTATCGTATTCCCCTCTGGGCTTGGTTGGGTCTCAGCAAAGACTATAGCTGGGACTGTATAGGGGTTAAATTTATAAACTGCTCCGGTTATTTTAAGGGTTAAAGCTCTGAAATTTGGTGTGCAATACTATTAATGCTTTAAGACACTGTGGTGAAATTTTGGTAATTTTTTAACAATTCCTTCATACTTTTTCACATATTCAGTAATAAAGTGTTTTCTGCTTAAAATTTAAAGAGACAGTAACGGTTTTGTTTTAAAACGTTTTTTGTGCTTTGTTGACAAGTTTAAGCCTGTTTAACATGTCTGTACCTTCAGATAAGCTATGTTCTATATGTATGAAAGCCAATGTGTCTCCCCATTTAAATTTATGTGATTATTGTGCCATAGCGTCCAAACAAAGTAAGGACAGTACTGCCACAGATAATGAAATTGCCCAAGATGATTCCTCAGATGAGGGGAGTAAACATGATACTACATCATCTCCTACTGTGTCTACACCAGTTTTGCCCACGCAGGAGGCCCCTAGTACATCTAGTGCGCCAATGCTTATTACCATGCAACAATTAACGGCTGTAATGGATAACTCCATAGCAAATATTTTATCCAAAATGCCTACTTATCAGAGAAAGCGCGATTGCTCTGTTTTAAACACTGAAGAGCAGGAGGGCGCTGATGATAATTGTTCTGTCATACCCTCACAACAATCTGAAGGGGCCATGAGGGAGGTTTTGTCAGATGGAGAAATTTCAGATTCAGGAAAAATTTCTCAACAAGCTGAACCTGATGTTGTGACATTTAAATTTAAATTAGAACATCTCCGTGCACTGCTTAAGGAGGTGTTATCTACTCTGGATGATTGTGACAACTTGGTCATTCCAGAGAAATTATGCAAGATGGACAAGTTCCTAGAGGTTCCGGTGCACCCCGACGCTTTTCCTATACCCAAGCGGGTGGCGGACATAGTAAATAAGGAGTGGGAAAAGCCCGGCATACCTTTTGTTTCCCCCCCCCTATATTTAAGAAATTATTTCCTATAGTCGACCCCAGAAAGGACTTATGGCAGACAGTCCCTAAGGTCGAGGGGGCAGTTTCTACTCTAAACAAACGCACTACTATTCCTATCGAAGATAGTTGTGCTTTCAAAGATCCTATGGATAAAAAATTGGAAGGTTTGCTTAAAAAGATTTGTACAGCAAGGTTACCTTCTACAACCCATTTCATGCATTATTCCTGTCACTACAGCAGCGTGGTTCTGGTTCGAGGAACTAGAAAAGTCGCTCAGTAGAGAGACTCCATATGAGGAGGTTATGGACAGAGTTCACGCACTTAAATTGGCTAACTCTTTTATTTTAGATGCCGCTTTGCAATTAGCTAGATTAGCGGCGAAAAATTCAGGGTTTGCTATTGTGGCGCGCAGAGCGCTTTGGCTAAAGTCTTGGTCAGCGGATGTGTCATCCAAGACAAAATTGCTTAACATCCCTTTCAAAGGTAAAACTCTATTTGGACCAGAATTGAAAGAGATTATTTCAGACATCACTGGGGGAAAGGGCCACGCCCTTCCACAAGATAGGTCTTTCAAGGCTAAAAATAAGTCTAATTTCTCCAACATAGGTGTGTCCGGTCCACGGCGTCATCCTTACTTGTGGGATATTCTCTTCCCCAACAGGAAATGGCAAAGAGCCCAGCAAAGCTGGTCACATGATCCCTCCTAGGCTCCGCCTACCCCAGTCATTCTCTTTGCCGTTGTACAGGCAACATCTCCACGGAGATGGCTTAGAGTTTTTTAGTGTTTAACTGTAGTTTTTATTATTCAATCAAGAGTTTGTTATTTTGAAATAGTGCTGGTATGTACTATTTACTCAGAAACAGAAAAGAGATGAAGATTTCTGTTTGTATGAGGAAAATGATTTTAGCAACCGTCACTAAAATCCATGGCTGTTCCACACAGGACTGTTGAGAGCAATTAACTTCAGTTGGGGGAACAGTGAGCAGTCTCTTGCTGCTTGAGGTATGACACATTCTAACAAGACGATGTAATGCTGGAAGCTGTCATTTTCCCTATGGGATCCGGTAAGCCATGTTTATTACGATCGTAAATAAGGGCTTCACAAGGGCTTATTAAGACTGTAGACTTTTTCTGGGCTAAATCGATTCATTATTAACACATATTTAGCCTTGAGGAATCATTTTATTTGGGTATTTTGATATAATAATATCGGCAGGCACTGTTTTAGACGCCTTATTCTTTAGGGGCTTTCCCAAAGCATAGGCAGAGCCTCATTTTCGCGCCGGTGTTGCGCACTTGTTTTTGAGAGGCATGGCATGCAGTCGCATGTGAGAGGAGCTCTGATACTTAGAAAAGACTTTCTGAAGGCGTCATTTGGTATCGTATTCCCCTTTGGGCTTGGTTGGGTCTCAGCAAAGCAGATACCAGGGACTGTAAAGGGGTTAAAGTTCAAAACGGCTCCGGTTCCGTTATTTTAAGGGTTAAAGCTTCCAAATTTGGTGTGCAATACTTTTAAGGCTTTAAGACACTGTGGTGAAAATTTGGTGAATTTTGAACAATTCCTTCATGTTTTTTCGCAATTGCAGTAATAAAGTGTGTTCAGTTTAAAATTTAAAGGT